>NC_056739.1:482883318-483090111 GCF_019279795.1 Protopterus annectens
ATGTCTTCCCTTCTTGGGATTTTACCCTTTTCTGTCCTAGTTTCCTCCTCCTATTGTATAGCTTGTTTATGGCAGGAGTCCACCAGACTGGTTTCCTTTTCTTGGAGGAGTGAGTTTTTGTATTGCTTGGGATGGCACGATCCTGCATTCTTGTAGCTGCCCGTAGAATGCATTAGTAAAGGATTTTGCAGCTTGGACAGTGTTATCCTTCAGCACGGGGGCTTTGAAACTTTCCACCTCAGTCTTAAGTAACGTGAAGTTTGCTTTTGAAGTTTTTCACAGTGGCTTTCTTGCCCGGGGGTGTGGACGGAATATGGATATCCAAAGTGATTTGTTTATGGTCAGATCTAACCAGCGAGGGGTTGACATCTGGTGTGGAACACCGATCGCCCATGTTGGTGATGACCAGGTCCAATATGTTGTCACCTCTGGTGGGAGTGTTAACCAGTTGAACCAGGGAGTTTGAGTTTATAAGTTCTAGGAAAAGTTGGGCAAGGGAGAGTTAGTACTTGAGTAGTTCTCCCAGTTAATGTTTAGGTAATTGACATCACCCAATATTCGGGTGTTTGATAGGACCTTTGTTTCCCAGTGTTTCCAGAAATGCGGAATGAGGGTCCTGGGATATGGTGGGTGATCTGTAGCAAGCTACAGTTTGAATTGCAGTTTTGCCCATTGTTAGTTGCACATGGATGATCCTCTGAAGCATCGTGCTGTGCCACTAACCTGGAGATGTGGGTATCCTTGATGAATATGCATACGCCCCCCCGCCTTTTGTATTTCGGTTTGGGTTCTGTGGCAGAAATGTATGGTATGAGTTGTAGCCTGGTAGTGCTGAGGTGCCTCTGGAGCCTTAAACCAGGTTTCTGTTATTGCACATATATCGATTTTCTCCATACTGAGGAGTGCCTCGAGTGCGTGCATTTTGAGGTTTAGACTTCTGGCACAGAGTAGAATTACCCTCAGTTTTTTGTTATTTTGCTATTTACGGCAGTGGGTTTGTCTTTTGAACCTTGCCTAAAAAAGGCACTATGGGGATGGCAAGAGCCTTAGCAAGTATTCGAAAGCCTAAGGGTGACAGGTGCAAGCCGTCTCTAACGAAGCAGTAGCTTGTCGAGCATGTCATCCCAGGCAGACACTGGATCCCCTTTAAATGACACCAGAAACTTAGCCAATTGTTGAAATCGAGAATTTTTTCTTTTACTGTGGTATCATTCTTGGTGAGGGCAGGATGCTACTTAGGGTCATTCCGGCCTGGGTTATGTGATCAGAGAGCTCTTCCATGTCTCTCTCCATGTAGTCCAGGGAGGTACAGCTCAGGTCATTCACACCAACATGGACAATGACAGAGTCATATTTGTACTTGTTCTGGAGTGACCTGAGTGCTTGTGCTATGTGTCTGATCCTGACACCCGACAGGCACCTAACAGTAATCTTCTCCTTATTCAGCCTAGTGAGTGGGACGTCCGTGTGCCTGACTAGAGTCACCGATTACTAGTATATTGGGTATGTTGTTTTGCCTTAAGGGCTGTGATTGCATGGCACACTGGTTTTCTGAAGTATGTGTTTCATAGTTTGTGTTTGGGGGTGGAGGTTGCTTGGATGTTTGCTTTGGAGGTCTTTGTTGGTTTTGCAGATTTTTATTTAGAGCCTCCGAGTACGTTTCCATGTATTTGTGTGCTTTTTGCTGGTTTAATGGGTCTTTGCAAGACTGGTGGTGTGATGCAAGTATTTCCCTTCTCCTCTTGACTGTCTGATCCAGTCTTGTGTTGAGAGAGCTTCGCCTCTAGTTTGGCTGTAGAACTGCATCTCTCGTATGTATTAGTGTATGGTGGTAGGAGGAGGGGGTTGTCTGTGTACATGAGGCAGTTGTAACATTGCCTCAAAATGCCTAGATTCACCAGTTGGACTGGAGAGTACACCTGAAACTGCCCTTTGGACATGCCTGGATAGGTACAGTGAACTGTTTTACTGGATGGCTGGTAAGGTCGAATAGAGAGCCTTGTCCTACTGTACAGTACAGGAGGGTCTAGTGCTAGGGTTTATTAATGCTTGCTATAAGTTTTGAGCAAGTGCCGGACTGAGAAATGAATGACTTGAATGCTTAAGTTGAAAGTTTGTCTAGTTCCAAGGGATAAATTGAAAGAGACGTTGAGCCGGGAATAGTTTTACCCTAGCTAATCGGCGCTGCCCGGCACGCAAAACTGAGCAAATATGGTATTTATAGCAGGGAAATGAAAGAGATGGAAATTAGCCCAAAATGGCCAATAAACTACTAATTTCTGGGCTGAAACCACTCCTCCAGGGACAGATAGACTGCTCAAAGCTCCTCTCTCTCACAGGTGAACAGAGAAACTTCCTTCTATCCAAGTAAGGTATGGGCAAACAGAGATTTGTAACAGCCCTGAATTCAGCACTAAATTTAAAACTGGACTTACTAGCTTAGAAAGGCGGGAAACAAATGTGTGTGTGTGGTGTATGTGTATATATATGTATATGTATATGTATGTGTGTATATATATATATATATATATATATATATATATATATATATATATATATATATATATATATATATAAAATTTTTTTTTCCAGCAAATAAAGCAGATACACTCAAAAAAACAGTTAAAAGCACAGAAAAGGATACTTATTGCTATATATCGTAGATCAGAGTTGTAGTCAATGCCCCCCCCAGTAATAAAATAGGAAGAAACACAAATACAGTAAAAGCAGATGAATAAAGTGTGATTTCTTATATATAGAAAACAATAGAAAATGAACAAAACTGATTTAAACAAGTTACCCAGTTAACCAGAAAAAAGCTCAAAACTGAGCCCTGTTCCAGCAGTCTTCAATCAGACAAGTTCTTAACTGCACACCACTGCTTACTAAGGTGCAGGGGAACCTTCACCAAAAGAAGATGGCCTGGATCAGTTATACAAACAAAGCTAGATTCAGCAGGCCTGAATCTGGTCTATGCTACAGCAACAAGGTGCACCAGTTTCAGAAAGAAACAGTTCAAATAACAGTCACAGTAAGCCTGTGACCAGAAATTCCCAGCTCAGAAGGGCAGAATCCAGCACCTCCTCCCACAAGAGTGCAGACCACAAACCTTCTTAATGTAGAATAACTGGCCTGGAGCCCAAGTGCTTAAGCCAGAACTAATACACTTTTAGAATAGCAGACACTGGGCATTCATCAGCAATTCCCAGCTTAGAAGGATGTAAGCTACCTGTCTTGCCACAACAGTGCAGACCACAAACCACCTTAATGTAAAACAGCCTGTATGAAGCCCAAGTGCTTAAACCAAAAGACTTAGAATAACAGTTACAATTTAATCAGGCTACAACCAAGCAGTAATAAATGCAGCAGAATAAATAAAATTGAGTACTTTTAAGAAAAGCAAAATAAAGTAGGAGGAAACACATATACAGTAAAAGCAAATTAATAAAGTGCAAACTTTTTTTAGTGCAAGAAGAGAGGAAGGAAGAACCTAAGTGGGCTGGTCTCAAATCTTCTCTGTATTAAGTCGAGTGAACACTAGACTCAGAATATGATCTAACTGTACTCAGTTAAGTGACCAAGTGAGATGGACCAAGGAGGAGTGTTCTAATACAGACTTACAGGAGGGGTGGGCAATTCCAGAGCCGCCAACACAGGAAGAGGGAGGGTGGGGAACTAACTGCAGACAGACACAGCACACTGTTCAGAAACACACAATTAGGAAACCGAAAAAAATGAAAATACAGTATTTTTAAAACTGTAAGTTTGTACTTAACAAAAGACTGAAATTCACTACTGCACATTTCACTTAGCTTCAGCTTGTAATGCAGGTGTTTGTAGCCAAGCAAGTCTTTCAGGAGACACACACACACACACACACACACACACACACACACACACACACACACACTGTTTAACTTATGATGTTTGTATATTTAAAGAAATGTTTGCATCTCATGTCAAGGCTTAGGATGCAGTTGGTCATGCATATTAGTGCTGTGTTCCTAACAGATATAAATATGTACTTGGTCTGACTTTTCTGTTTGCTTTTTGTGTGTGAATTCGTTAACTGTGTTACTTGAAGTTTGACAACTTATAATTCTAAAATCATTGTTCAGTTTGTTATTGCTGTAATGCATAGCAGAAGAAAGAAAATTGTGCTCCATTGTATGTTGGAATGACTATTTCCAATGTAATCACCAGTACAAATAAAATATTGAGCATTTTGGAAGGAGCATGTTTAATTTTTAACTTGGGATAAAGATATTTTTAACAGCTCCAATGGTTATGATAAAAAGGAACTGAATGTATTTGCTCAGAAATTATATGTCAAGAAAAGCAGTTTATGCTTTCTTGTGTTTGTTTGCATTTTCTGACTTTAACATTGAACATTGCTGTTGTAACATTGAGTATTGTTTCTGTAACTGAAAATAATTTGAGTTTTGCAACATACGGATGCTTAGAGTGGTAGAATATCTTGTACTGTAGCTTCGTTTTGTCTCACATTACTGAGTTCTAATTGTAGGATAAATGTATCCGATTATAGACTCTGCGCACACTGTCAGATGTTATATTTTATTGAGCTGAAATTCTCTTAGGGTAGATTTACTTTAATTTCAGGCCTTAAAGTAGAACAGATGGAATTGTTTAACTGTTACTACCTAATCTGTTTAGGGAGTACCATTGGAAAGTTACTTGCAGCCTTTTTAGAATTAATCCTTTGACCGGATTAGTCCCACTCTTCTAGTAATTTCTCTTCAGAGAATGTCTGAAGTGACACACTAGTGGGACTGGAAACTTTTTTCTAAGTGTTGTGTGATCTTATACATCCACCTGAGCTATCACCAGCTCAAGTATATTGGATGAGTCTTGCTGAGTACCTTCATGAGGTAGTTCCTGTTTCTCTCAAAATCTTACCAAGATGACACTGATAATATAGACTGAATTAGGTTAAAAAAAATGAAGATAGCTGGGTTCACAATTCTCAGGATGAAGTGCCCAGTCCTGGTAGGCACCCTGGTACCCGGACTGGAAAACATGACAGTGTAGAATTTTCAAGACACTGAAATATTCCTACAATGGTGTTAAGCTAAGCCCAGGGGGAGGATGGCCCCCCTGTTGTAGAAGGAAGTAGCAGCCCGCAAAAATCACACAAACCTGATAGGCCAAAAAAGAGCCATACGACAATAGAGTAGACTATTGAGGATGAGAAAGAAATTATGTATTGTTACTGTTATGCAAGAAGCCCAGAATTTCCAGATAAAAGATATACGAAAAGATTGAGAGAAGAACTGTTAGAAGCTTCAAATGAAAATGTGTTCATTAATACAACAGATCAATGAAAAACGCTATATAGACCAAGAAACTTTGTGCCGTTTGGAAAAAGAAGCAATTGAAGTGTGAACATTTAAAGAAAATTTCAGACTTTTGAAGGCTATAAAAAAGAAATATGGACATGGGAATATGGGGTAATTTTTATACAAAGAGATAGCCAAATCAACATAAAAAAGGCAGCCCCAATGATATTTAAAGAGAGATGCAGGCAAAGGCATACAGATATGAAAAATTCTACAAAAAAAGATCGCAATTAGGGAATGTCGAATAGAAGATTAGTCAAGTAGCAGTTAAAAAAAAAAAAAAAAAAACAGAAGCTAAGCTGAAATTATGGAATATTTGTAAAGTGAAGGATTCTGTGTACAAAGTCTAACCACAGGTTATATCACAGCATGATGGAACAACTAGTCCCCAAAGTAAGGAGAAGCAAGAGGAGCAGGAGACACTGAAGAAATATGGGCATGGGAAAGAGAGATTTAATATGGTGCAATATTTCTTCAAAGGAGAAAGCAAAACTAATCCGTGCAAAAAGAGCAACACCAAAGGTATTTCAAGAGAAATAGGCATCCAGATATGGAAAATTTTACAATACAAAAAATAAGAAAGCAGAGGAAACGTAGGAGAGGATCAGTAATGGAGAAGTTGGCAGGAAGCATCTAATCAGTTGACATATAAAGATACTTTGGAGCCTCCTGTAGGAAGTGAGTACAGAGGTGGAGCTGTACAGCAAGGGAAAGAACAGGAAACTGTGGCAACTCTGTGACCAGTGAGTTCCCATATCAAAGAGCAACGGATGACACAGGGTGAAACTGAAGAAAACGTGGCACAGGAAGATGCTTTGGAACTTTTTATAGAATGCCTGGAGGAAATGGAAAACAAAGAATGTGCCCTCAGAAGAAAATGATCTAAGAGAAAAGTTGCTTGATTTAAGAGATAGCTAGACATATTAAGATCAGGGAAAGAAATACACTCCAGAAGGTCAATAAAACCCCAAAATTTAGAAGTTTGATAAAACAAATTAGCACTGTAATTAGGACTGTCCATAGAGATTCCTGTGATATAACCAAAGTAAATAGGCTGCATTACTGTGCAGCCAAATAAATAACAGCTAAAGTCCAACCACAAGAACACAGGGTAGTAAGGGAAAGGATGGGGAGAAATAGAATGCCATCATGGAAGTATCAAACAGAGAAAACTATAAAGCAATTAAGATAAATGTCACTGTTAGAGTATAGAAGAGGGAACAGATCAACAAAAATACTCCGACAGATGTGATAAAAGCAATGCACAGTATTGTAACGGATCAGGATTTATCATGCACTATTGCAAATAAGCTAAAAATATCACATGCAAAAAAACTTTGAAGATGCACAGATAAATATAAAGGAAAAGTACAATAAGCAATTTATTGATGACCCCAAAAAAGTCTTGTAGAGAATTGGGAAACAAGGTAAAAGGAAGTGAAAGACCACCAAAAAAAGATATACATGCATTTTTGGAGAAGAATTAAGATCCAGTGGAACATAAAGATGCTAAATGGATAGAAATAAAATAAGAAGTTCAAATGTACAGAATATGAAATGGGATGAAGTAACGGCCAAATGGAGTTAAAAGCCTCTAACTGGAAAACCCCAGGCCCAGATGCGGTACCTAACTTCTGGCTAAAAGTAACATTGCATGAAGATTTAGCCATGAGTAAGAACTGTTTATATGCACACCCTGAAAAGACACCAGTCTGACTAACGGCAGGAAAAACAATGCTCCTACTTGAGAGTGAATCCTAAAAATTGTAGACTAGCAACTTCCCTTCTGACGACATATAAACTATACACTAGAATTGATGCCAACAGAGTTTATAGTAATTTAGAAGAACTCAATCATGGCACTAGAATAAAAGGGTAATAAAAGTCATATGGAACAAAGGATGGTTTGTTAGTCATAGTAGAGAACTGTAAAAAGGGTAAGTATCCAAGTATGGCATGGGTAGACTGTAAAAAGACATTTGACAGTATCCCCACATTCATGGATAAGAGTGCTTATAAATGTATAAGATGCACCCTACACTGATAAACTACATCTCAACAACCATGATACAGTATCAAACCACTTTGCAGTTAAGCTATGATAAGGGACAAATTATTGTTCCAGGGATAAAAATTCAATGGGGAATGTTCCCGGGTGACTGACACCGCTGCTCTTTATTTACCTTGCCCTTAACCCATTAAACTGTCTGCTTAACAGATTAGATCATGGCTATTTGGCTCCTAGAAAGCAACAAAGTGTGAAGACTTCTCATCTTCTCTTTGTAGACCATTTAAAACTGTATGGCTCATCAGATGAGGAACTGAAAGCACAACTGCAAGTAGTTAAAACTTTTTCAGATGATATAGGAATGTCATCTGGTCTTGATAAATGTGCAAAAGCAACCTTTAAAGCAGGAAAGTTGCAGCACCAAGAAAACATCAGTTTGGGGCAAGAATGTGAGATAAAAGAACTTGAGCAAGAAGGGGTGTATAAATATTTGGGAATTCATGAAGGATCAACAGTAAAACATGAACAAATGAATAAAGCTCAGGAATAATTTAGAACCCTTAAAT
This sequence comes from Protopterus annectens, assembly GCF_019279795.1. NCBI lineage: Eukaryota > Metazoa > Chordata > Ceratodontiformes > Protopteridae > Protopterus > Protopterus annectens. The sequence continues at coordinate 482,891,250 of NC_056739.1, forward strand.
TAATCCTGAAGACAGCATTGACGTCTAAGAAAAAAGTTCAAGCTATAAACCAATTTGTTCTTCCTGTCCTAACTTAGTTTTGGAATGATCGACTGGCGAGAAATGGTGTTGGCTAGATTAGACAGGAAAATAAAGATGCTTCATGCTCATCACATGATTTATAAAAATCAGTGCATACCAAGATTTATATATTCCTTGTTCTGAAAGAGGTATGGGCCTCTTTGAAATTGATTGCATGTATAGATCTGCAATTGTAGGACTGCATACATATCTGCTGACCTTACAAGACCCAGACATAGTGAAAGTTTTGAAACGTGTCTAAATCTAAGATGGCTTCCCTCCTTAATATAGCAGATGTAGATAAAAATCAGGCAGCAAATGAATGTGCCAAAAAACAAAAGAGAATATAAGGCGAAGGATCGATTCAGACTGCAAGAAATGTGGAAAATGCATAAATATAGTTGCAAGTATGGAAAACTCCTGGAACAACCTCATGTTGATCACGCTTGAATGCAGGAATGGTTAAGGAGAGGCAAATTCAGACCAAAAAAAGAAACATTAATATTGGCGGCCCATGATAGTGGAATACGTGCACATTTGTTTAGAAAGTCCGTTGAACATGTTGAAGAAACAGACATGTAGGTTTTGGTTTTGTAAAATAGAATTGGAAACATTTGCACACCTTGATGCTGGCTGTGGCATACTAATGATAGGGCTATATACTGAAAGGCACAATAGTGTGGCAAGACTGTTGCACTGGGGATTGAGCAAACATAATATTGGGGTAGCTGAAAAGCACTGGAAAAATGAGCCACAAAGCATCATAAAAAATGCATCGCATGTGATCACCCATTACCAACAGCTCAAAAGATGTGAGAAAACCAGATATAGTGGTCCATGAAAAGAAAACAAAAGTAGTATTGATCATTGAAATTGCTACTCTGTAACTACAGTGTCTTGCGTACAGAGAGAGAGAGAAAGAGAGACAAAGTTATAAAGTATCAGGATTTGCAGGCAAAAATAAGAGCAATGTGGAAGGTAGATACCCAGACAGTTCCAGTAGTAGTAGGAGCAACGGGTCATATAAAAAAAATAATTTACAGTCATATTGAGATGTTATCTTTGCACGTAACTCCATACAAATTGCAGGAGGAGTCATTACTGGGCGCATTGCAGGTGCTGCAAAGAGCATTTCTGGCTAACATCCAAGATTGAAAATACTAATTTCATGAACTTTGATACTTTGACGTAAGAATGGGGTCCGTTCCCGTCATGGTATTAGAAACCCAGAAGACTTGGAGAAATTAAAGATGAGTTGACAAACTGAGGTCCAAAGGACAGCTCACTGAGGATTGCATCACTGTGGTGTCGCTGGTCAAGTGGGCATAGAACTGTAATGCTACCTGTTGAGCCACTTTCTGTTTGTGGGAATATGGGAAGTAGGTTGCTTCAAACAAAATTATTTAGAAGGGTTTTCCTGAAATAAGTATTGGTGTATATTAGAGAGTATGATGTGTTCAATAGTTTCTTTGTAGCAAAATGTTTATTCTTATTCCCCTTTGAGTTTTTCAGCGTAAAAGTTAATCAGGTTGTTGCTTTAGTTAGCATGCAATTTTCCTCAGCTGAGTTAGCAAAGAACCCAGCACTTACCCATCCCTCCCTTCCCCTACAAGTGTGAGACTGCCATCATTGGCCCTGATTGCTGACAATTGCCAGTTTCTTGGTTGGAATATCGGACTATTAGAAGATTAGGTATCAAGTAACTAATTTTTATAAGGGACATCAAGGCAGAAATTTTACTGCAGTGGCTTTTAGCATCTTCATCTGGCTGAATTTGTATTTTGAGATGGAACACACACACACAACTGTCCCCCCCACACAAAACTAACCTACACTAGAAACAAGCAGGGAGGCTTCACCATCCTGGCACCACCCCATGTGGGGGGCTGTGCCCCCACACCCCCCTACTTATATATTCTAACTCCGAGACCGCACAATCACACACACAAAGTTAACTCACACACACAAAGTTAACTCACACACACAAAGTTAACTCACACACACAAAGTTAACTCACACACACAAAGTTAACTCACACCCACACATTTCACAGCCCCTTGCACATACACATCACAACCAAAACAAACACTAACATACACTACAGCACATAACCTACACACTCATACAAACTTACCTGCACTTAGATCCATTCATACACCGCAACACCAGAAGCTCCGAACTTTGAGATTTCACACTTCTGGTGTTTTGCGATTCCGAGCATTCGGGATTAGAATCTCGGAAAACTGAAATTCGGTATTTGTTTTTCGAGATTCTAAAGGGAACCTATATATATATATATATGTATGTATATATACACGTGTGTGTATGTATAAATATACATACACACACACACACACACACACACACACACACACACACACACACTTGTGCCTCCTCCCTCCCAAAAGAATGTAAATCCACATTTGCAAGCTTTGTAACTCAACAAACTAAATCCATAGAGTTTTTGTGTGTGTTCATTTAGAAAATATTTTATTTGATCTGCCCTTTCTAATTACTAAGTGGTATCTGTAGTATGTAACCGATCCAGAAATGCCCTTCCATATTACTGTTGCAGTATTCTTTACAATAGGGATTCCCTGCCAAAGGCAGCCCATCTGACCAGTATATCAGAGCATTTTGGTGGTTAAGGGAAATGCATGCTCATGTATGCTCCCCTTGTACAGCATAGGGCATAAAGGTGATGTTCAGATGTACCATCCTTAGAACTTTGCTGCCAATCCAAACACCATCTTCAGTTGTCTGTCTGAATACCCGTTCATCTGCTAGTCCTACTGCTTTCAGATAAGTGCCCTGTTGAGGGGTGGGGTTTGAAATATCTATCTTACGTTTGCCTTGTAATTTGTTGGCTGGGTTTTATGCATCCCAGAAAGGGGAAATGCCAGTGTGGGAGGCAGATTACCCATAAAGACCACCACGAGCAGTGTTTTTGTTTAGGGCACTTCACGTGACTGTTCATCTTGTGAGATTTGTCGGTCCTTTATCTTTCAGATGTTAAGGAGCCCACTTTCTTCCCTAGTGATTTATCTCAAGAACCAATGACTTAAAACTGTTGGATATGAATACAATGGAAGGATCTTCCTGGCCCAAGGGCCAGCCGTCTACAAAGAAAAAGGCCAGGAAAGTATTCTTCAGCTGTATTATCTCCATCAGACATCTCTCTTGAGGATGGTGAAAGCTTGGAGGCATGTCTGGTTTCTTTCGTGGATTCCTCTGCTGTGACCACTTAAGATGCTGGCATGGACCTGACACCACTCATGTCCAAGGTGGTTTTGTAGATGTCTGTCCTGAATGTACCAGGGGAACCGTCACTGGTTATTACTGAAAGGCCTAGGGGTGTTCCTCAAATTTTAGTAAGGGAAGAGGGTCCCGACTACTGTTACTGAGCACTGTCAGGGTTCAGAACCTCCAGAATGTTTTAAGGCTGATGTCTCACTCGAGATGTAGTAGGCTCTCAAGCCTCCATAGGGTGCTTCTGTTCCTGCTCCCCCTTGGTGTTCTACCCTTGTTTTGAGGCCTAAGGACCAGGATTCTACTGAAGAGGATGCTGCTGATTCTGATGAAGAATTCCTAACTTATTCCTCCCAGATTCCTTCACCACTTGACTATGGTTCTGAGGAAGAAGTCCATCAGTCCTGACTTGTGTTTAACACGTTTAATGAATTATCACTTGTGATGTAGGCAAATTTACATTTATATAAAAGTAATTAAACTGTATGAACAAGTTCATGTTTGCAAACATTATGCTTCACATATATTGCTATGTCATAACCTAAGCAATATTACATACATTATTCATTTCCTGCCCTTTTTTTTAAAACCAGATTTTTGCTAAACTATCACTTATGACATGGGCAATCAGACATTTATATGAAAGGAAATTAACCACACCAACGCAATCCTGGTTCAAAGCATTTTGCATCATAAGCCACGCTCCTAATTACAGACATTATACATCACTTATCTACTCAATCATTTTCAGTCAAATGTTACTTGGCTCATTTAAGTTCTGCCTTCTTTAAAACTTCATTCCTCCCCTGTGTATATTGTTCCCACAGTTCATATTTTTCCATATATAGTTTGCTCCTACCCTTCTCTAAAGATCTCAATTCCAGTTGTATTATCTCTGTTAATATATTCACTCCTAGTAGTTTAGATTTTGATTTCCATTTTTTAGAAATTAATTTTTTGGCAGCTACTATAATTAGACGCATCAAAACTCTAGCATGTGTAGGCAATTCTGATTCTGTGTCGTAGCTCAGAAAAATAATCTCCCTCATCGCACCAATCTGGCCACCCAGCATCTCCAACAGTACATCCTGCAGGGAATCCTTAAATTCCACCAACTCGCAGCACTCCCAGAAAATATGTTCCCAATTACCTCTTCTTCCCCGTCACACCTCCAACATTTGCTGTCTGCCTGAGGAAAAATTCTCTGTAGTCTACTTTGGGTATAAAAAAATTTCCAAGCAAAAGTCCTAAATCTTCTAGAATTCGTTGTATATATATATATCCTCCCATTGTTTCTTTGTGAAGTGCTTATCCATTCTCTCTTCCCAATCTTTTCTAACCTCTTCTGATTGAGTCTTACAGTTATCATGCAATATTTTTTATGCTGTACTAATTATTTATTTTTAAATAGCGACTTCTGTTCTAAATTCTACTAAAAACTCCACCAGTGCTGACCTTTTGTTTAGGACCCCCTAGTTCTTTCTTTTTGCCTGTACTCTGATATCAATCCTTGATAGGGAAGACCATCTCTAACCTGCAGTCCAAATAAATTCTTGGCGTCTTCCCCTTTCTATCATATTTCCCACCTTTCTGTTTGGTAAAGGAACCAAGGTGTTGGAAGCAGTTTTCTCCAATAAATTCCAGCCCTCTCTTGGCTATTGTCTGTATCTCTAATTGCAGTTATCCCTAGCAGCAAAATCTTCTTTCTGCATTCCCATCTTGGCTTAGTTATTAGGATACTTTCTGCTGCTTTATAGGTACATTATATATTTTCCTATAAGGCCTGCATCCAAAATCCCAATCTCTGTTTCTTGAGCTTCCCCCGTTTCATCATCCTTTCCACTTAGCACAAGCAGAAAACTATAAATCTGTGTATAGGAGCCTTAACTGTGTGGCTCTGAAATGACCTTTCAAATCGGGTAAACAAAATCCACCCTATTCGACTGGAAGAATCGGCTTATCCCACTTGACTCTTGCCACCTTCCTGTCCCAGATAAAGTCCTTCAACTTCTTACTTTTCACAACTTCTCTGGTTGATAAAAATATGCCCGACCTGTGTATAAGGCTAATGGGACTAAAACATTTTAACACTGCTTGTGTCTTACTATCCATATTCACATAACAAAGCTTCCATTTTCTCAGTTTTTGTATCAACTTTTTAGTCTCTTCCACATATCCTTAGCTGCCACACCAGAATCATTTTTAATCCATACTCCTAAATACGTCATTTGTCATGTCCCCTTAAATATTAATTTTATTTTATTTAACATTTGTTTACTGGGAAAGTCTGACTGGGACGGAGCCCATTTTCAGTGTGGCCTGGGCAGAAATGCTCCAAATAGCATGTCTTTGGAATGTGGGAGGAAACCAGAGCATGCAGACGAAACCCACGCGAATGCAGGCAGATCATACAGACTCTGCATAGAAGGCACACCAAGAATCGAACCAGAGAACCTCCTGCTGTGAGGCGACAGAGCTAACCACTACATCACTGCTCCACCTTTAATATGGATATTGTTGAACCAGTTCATATGTGGGTAAATCATTCACCGCTATTTCCTTTCTTTGTTTTAGCTTCATTAACTTGCATCCCGAAAAGATTTGAAACTGTCTCAGAATGTTCCACAACACAGTAATGTGTCTCTGGTTTTGTCAGATGTAAAATTATATCATCTGCAAATAGAACCAACTTTTCTTGACTACCATATCAGTTATAACCTTGAATGAGTCCCTTATTTTCTTTGCCAATTATTCTAAATATAATGCAAATAACAAAGGGGAAAGAGGACACTTTTGTCTTATCAGAGAGGACCCCACCCACTTTAATTTTCACTTCCAATCCTTCATACCCTCCTAATCAACCTTATATATTTTTTTCAAGAAATGCAAATGTTTCCATTGCCCTCCTCATGAAGTCCCAGCTTACTCTGTCAAATGCTTTCTCTGCATCAAGACCCGCTAACAACAATGGTATTTTCTTACATCCTTCCCTCTGGATCATCAATGTTCTGCTAATGTCATATGTTTGCCTCCCCTCCACAAAACCACATTGATCCATATCTATCAATTCTGACATTACTTTTACCATTATTTTAGCCATTATAGACATGAGCAATTTATAATCATGGTGTAGTATTGAAATGGGCCTGTATGAAGCTGGATCTGATTAATCTTTACCCTCTGTAGATATTACAGCTAACACTGCTTTCTTCCAGGATGTTGTTCTCATTTTAAAATACTGTTAAAACCTTACGGAGCTTTATAATTTTTCCTTCCAAACTTCCACGGGAATACTATCTATTCCTGGGGACTTTACAGTAGATTGGTTGCACATCACAGTTTTTCTCATCTCCTCCTATCCTAATCATTTGTAATTGAGCCACCACTACCTCTAAACTTGGCATATTTAACTCTTCTACAAACATTTCCATGTGTAACTTTATTTCCTTTATTCTGTAGTATACAGACTTTCAAAGAATTTCAGAAATATTTCTCATAACTCTACAGAATCTCTTATTGCCTTTTTTATTGGCTCCCTAAGCTTGGTGACAGCCATTTCTGCTTTCTGTTGCCTGAGTTGTTGTGCTATACATTCGTGCTTTAATCAAGAAAAAAAAAGTTGCTTAACAGCAGTCTTTCTAAACTGGTGTACATGATCAAAGTAATCCCTTATGTTCTGCTTAGCATTCTGCAGTTGATCCTTTTTCTTCTGAGAGATTCCCCTTATTGTGCGATACTTTAACATCAGTCTGTCTAAATAATTGTTTTTGCTTCTTAACCATAGGTCCCTTTCTTTTATTTCCACCCTATTTTTAAACTTCACCTTAATTTTATCCCACCCCCCAGAAGTCATTCCTGTCCCCTCAAATACCTCCTGAATATTCTCCACTATGCATTACTTAAATTCCTTCCTTTTCAGCAGATAGGTAGGAAGTGCCAGTGTTTCATTTTTATTTCATTACCCTGTGTTTTTATTTGTTACTGCTGCATAATCTGAAATGGTTATTGGGTACATATCAAGACCTTCAATTAAATGCATGTGTTCTTGTGAAATGTAAATTCTATCTAGTCTAACCCAGTTTTTATATCTTGGGGAATAATATGTAAATTCACTCTGTACTCTTTTTTTACTGAATTCACATCTTCCATACCAAGTATTTTCATAAATTTCTTGAAAAATCTACCCTGCCTCCCTTGTACTTTCCCTTCTGGACCCCCAAGACATATCTTCAGTGTTGCAAATCAAATTCCATTCCCCACCTGCACGTAATATTCCTTGAAAAGTGATTTCATTCAGAATTTTTTAAGCTCCATTATAGCACTTAGGTGGAATATTAACACATACCAGTGTAATCCTCCTCCCTTGCCAGTAGCCCCTTAGTACTACACATTTGCCAGTATTATATTTTTTGTCCTCTTCTATCAATATTGGAACTCCTGTTGCAGTTAATACAAATATATCTGATTTCCTTTGTCTCAGATATCCTGTGAATAACCACCCTGAAAACCTTTCTTTATTAAATTCATATGTTCATTTCTTTCCAAGTGTCTGTCCTGTAACATAGCTATTTGCACTAAACATTTAATATAGTTCAATGTTCTTTTTTTTTTGTATTCATCTGTGAGACCCTTGACATTTAAAGACAGTATAAAAGCATCATTGACAAAAAGGTGGGAATAACTTTTTAATACAAATGTTTAGTTCCAGCTTTTGTGTTGCATGGATACTGTTTGGCAGGCTGAATTTTTATGTAGTAGTTTCTTGTCATATCCATTTGATCCTGTCATATCTTACAAAACTATTTGTTTTATTGAAAGTGCTCAAACAAAAGAAAAATACCCTCTAAAACCTAATAATTTAATATTAACACAAAACTATATACATCTTCAAATACTGAAGTTTTACCCTCCTAATGGGAGCAAATGTCCCATACCGAAAGGCCTCACTGAGACCAGTGACTGTTGTTGAAACCATGGCCTTAAGCTTAATGCCAAAAAATGCGTCATCATTCCCTTTTGGAGAAACTCAGTTCCCACTAATTACCACATTGATGGTAGCCCATGAACACTGAAGGTGTTATAAGAGATCTGGGGACACAGGTTGACAGCAACCTCTCCTTCGACCACCACATTGCCACTATGGTTAGAAAGTCCTGTTTGTCACATCTCATTACCAAATGTTTTGCATCCAGGAAGAAAGAGGTCATCATCTCTCTCTACTCTTCCCTCATTAGACCAGTCATCAAGTATAATCCCCCATTTGGCATGTACCTCACTAAACACCTGCAACAGCTGGAAAGGCCACAAAAGTACCTCATGAAGAGGATCCTAGGCCTTAAATACGTGGCCTACATGGACAGACTGAAAAAAAAACTCCAGCTTTTCTCTGTCTCATATCGTCTGTTAAGAGGTGATCTCTGTATGACTTACAAAGCCATGTCTGACCCAGCCCTGTTATAAATGTTACACCTAAAGAAATCCCAGTCCCTCCACACCACATGCTCCAGGGACATCAACCTCATTACTACAATCAACAGGACATGCTGGAGGGACATGTTACACCTAAAGAAATCCCAGTCCCTCTGCACCACATGCTCTAGGGACCTCAACCTCATTACCACAATCAACAGAACATGCTGGAGGGACAGGTTCATAACCCAGACACTGCCCATGCTCGGGAATAGACTTCCCATTTTGTCAAACCGAGCATCTCACTGGCCCTTTTCAAGAGAAATCTTAATGAGTGGATGGGAAATAGAAAGTTCACCCCGGGGATCACTCCAGTGGCTCTACTTGATAGAGGCACTGGGAGCTAACAGTGGTTTGATGCCAGGGCACTTCTATGGGCTAGGCTTGCAAAGGCTCCAGTGCTGTTGGTCTAGAACACACCTATGAACCTAAATTGATAACCACACTCATACTTGAGTTAACCTAAAATAAAGGTTATCCATGCTAAGATGTATGGTGCAGCCTGTGCTTACTAAGTGCTAATTGATTTTGTCTTATCTGTATAGCTCTCCCAGCTGGGAACACCCTTTAATGCTTTCAGAACATTATTTCCTAGCCAGTTTCTCATCCCCCCCCCCAGCCAATCACTCCCCACCAGACTGTAACCAGTTTCTCTTTATCAGGTAGTTTCCATGGAGACATGAGAACTGCACAGTTAATTTTTCTTTATCAGATTGTTTTCATGGAGACATGCGGGTCGGATACAGAATTTGCTATTAAGTATACATTTGCTAGAAAAAAGTCTCTCAATATTCCAAATTCTTTCATTTACTTGCTTTCTTTCAAAACGTATTAAATCAATCTAAGGTCCTTAATCCAGTCATTTTCCCCCATCCTAGAATGAGAAAAAGCAATTAATTTTTATTTTGTTGTGCTCTCTTAACCAGGCATTTTTTTTTTACATTGCAGTCCCTACATATCTTAAAACTGAACCAGAAAAAATTGAAGGCAGAAAGGGAAAAAAAGCAACACCTATTTACAGTCCTCATTACACTTAAAAATAACTCGGAAAACTTTATAGCATGCAAAGAAAGCCATACACCATAAAATAGTACTATTAAGAAGAAAGTTTTCTTTACTTAGGTTTCTCTCCTCTCTTCCTCTCCCCAAGGCATTTTTCTGAACATTATGGCATGAAGTAGGGCATATACTTAAGTCCTCCACAAGTCCACCAAATACTGAAAAAGTCCAATATTTCCAGATTTTCTTGTTCTGTCATGTTTCACAAATCTTTAATTATTGTATTCTAATCCTACAATATGTTACTGGTTTTATTACTGTTCATCTCCATCTCTCATATCCTTTCTCTGCTTCATTTCCAACGTGCTCTCAATTCTTCTAGTCCAGTATCGTGCTTTCTTCCTTGTCTTCAACATTTTCCATTGAAATAGTGGAAAAGGTTTCACAGGTAGTGTCTCTGAGGTCTTTATTATCAGAACAAGATTATTTTCCTTCTGTTTCACAATTCACTTTTTGTTGAACAAACTTTTGTATTTCCTCCTTTATGATGTACTTCATCAAAAATGATCTTATCCTTTTAGGGAAGAATACCTTGAAGACAGCTGGGTGCAGCAGTTTGAATCTCACACCTGTATATTGACATTCCCTGAATGAATATACTCCTCTTCTGCCTTGTGTATAATGAGTAATCATTCTTCACAAATACTCTGCTGTCTCCCACTTAGTATTTTGTCCTTCTGCCACAGTTTGTCAGAATAAACTCCTCCTGCTGGTAGGATTTCATCTTTACTATTAAAGGTCTAACTTGCTTTCTCATAGCCAGGTTTGGAGCATACACACAGTGTCCTTTCAGACTGCTGTAAAATACCAGTCCAGTTGCTCATTTATGCTTTCATAAAATTAATGCAGTCTGTTCCTTCCAGCTTCTCTGGTATAGATGGAAATCTCATGTTTTCCCTATGTGCGCTGTCCTCTAATTCTATGATTTTTTGAAATATCTCTTCCTGAGCAGTCTCATATTCAGCCAGCCTTTTCTTCATTTCAGCTTCTTATGTTTGCAGCTTTATCACCTCATCTGAATATCTGTTTAAAGCTTCTTCCATTTTCCAGCCTTTTGTTTGTGTTGATGTACTGCATCAGTGTTTGGTTTATTTTAACCAGGTTTGTGGGTAGTTGTCTTGCATCTTCCTGTAGGTTAGTGGAAGTCATGTCTGGAGGTTGCACCAAGAAAATCGTCACATAAGTAGTATGCAGGCAGTAAGCGCCAGTGAGCCCTGAAATAATCCAATGTGTGCTTTAAATCAAGCCAACACGTCCAGTTCAGTACAAGGATGCTTTCTTTATTCAGACAAACAAGAAGTTATAAGCGCTTTCGTCCCAAAAATTAAAACAGGAACTTCATCAGATGCAAGGAAATTTAGGAGGTAAACTGTTTTAAATAGGAAATCTTACATGGCATCACTTCCTGGATTAATGAAAACCACTCCCAAGTCTGAAACAGTACACATAAATGTGCCAGCACAAAACAGTATAAATATCAAAATATAAAATTACATATGAAGACTGTGCAAATGTCAGCACCCTAAACTAGATATTATAAACACAAGAATAAATATGTAAATGTGTATATATAAAAATTATTTTAAGATGCTTTTAAAAATACATATGTATATAAAAACATATAAATAAAATGCATACAAATCCATTAAACAAAAGAATACATTTCATGCACGTATACATACAACAGGTATGAAGGCCATTTGTAAAAAAAAAATTTTGCACTAGATCCATATCTAAAGGGAATGTTTCACCTATCAAGAGCCCTCCATTTAAGCAGACTGCTTATGGAAAGGCTGTCATTTAAGCCTGGCCAGTGGGTGGCATCAAGTCGTAATTGCCATAGCAACTCTGCTTTTTCGAGCAAATTTGGCCAGGCTGCCCCCCTATTATGTATTTTTTGGGCTTCAAATTTGAACTGGTGATTGTTGTACTCACTAATGTGGCTAGCAAGTGCATTCACTTCACTAGCATCCCTTATATTCCCAAGGTGCTCGCTGATCGTATTTTTTCTGTCTTTCCCACACAAAAACATGGGCAAAAGGAACATATAGCACAATAAACTGTTCTTTCAGTTAAACAACTACACCTCTCGGGTATTTTTATTTTCGTTCTATTAATTTCACATTCACTGTCTTCCAAAATGAACGGGCAAAATTTACATGCCCCCACACTTAATCTTCTTTCCCTTCCTTATAGATTCCATCATTATTGTGTTCGAAAATGTTCAAGGTAGGGCCCTTCTTGAAATCGTGCACAGGGTTTTCTCCTAAGATTTAAAAAAATTCTGTCACTACTCAACAAATTACAATTCTTACACAGAATATCTTTAATAGACGGTTGAAAAACTCGTGTGGTAATTAGTTACTTCAGACCCAGAGGAATGTTGCCCCCTATATATTTCCTGGTTATGGACAATTGTTTGGTCATTCACAACAGTGTCCATGACTGTTTGGGTTATATTCAACCCAGTCAAAATCGGTATGGTCAGTATTAGGGGTGCCCAAAAGTGGTGCAAAATACCCACATTGCCTTTTCTCATTAACCTTCTTTATGATAATGTCAAATTGGGGGGGGGGGGGGGTCTAACCTCTTCTCAAGAACATTTCCTTCAAGTTAAGGCATTCTCTGGTAAAACCTATCCAAGTTGGCACCATGTGTTGCTGCATGCACAAATTGCCCCTTAACTGCACGTTTCTGAGTGAATGGGTGGCAGCTATCGAAATCCAGAAAACTATTGGAATAGGTTTCTTTTCGGAAAATTTCAGCCACAAATCTCTGTTGTTGCAGATCTTTCTTTAACAGAACATCAAGATAGGAAATTTTACATGCATTAACACTATATGTGAACCTCAAAAAAGAGGTTGAGTTGTTAATATAGTTAATGAATTCAACAATTTGGTCTCTAGGACCTTCCCATCAAATAAACAATGTCATCCAAATACCTCATGTAAGTATTACAGAATCGGAAATATGTTGATTGTTTCAAAGTACATTTTTCCCATTCCAGCATGACAATATTGGCGTACAGCCCCCCCCCCCACCATATGCTGAACCCATAGCAACCCCTTGTGTTTGTAAATAATACTGATTGTTGAACAAGATAAAGTTGCTTCTCAGCATCGTATCTAAAATCTGTTTGTACATATTGATTTTTGCCCTGGGGTATTCCCTTAGAAAATAAAAATCACAAAACCATTCCTCCCTGATGGAATGTGGGATGACAGAATTTTACTACAGCAATTGTAGTAAATAGAAAGTCAGACCTAAAACAAGTGGTGTTGATTTTTCTTAAGTCCCAGGAATCAATACATAGATGGGGTTCATCCAAAAGTAACTTTTCTTATCTATTGAATACCTGCCAAGCACCCGGGTCTTCCACAAAATGTTGCTATACATTGCCTATGTTACTTTGTCACTTCTGACTCCTATATTATTCTGTTGTATATTGTTAAATGCTGTTATTACTCTTGTATATTGTTAAATGCTGTTATTAACTCTCTAAATCTCTTAATTATATACATTGTTATTTTTTTGTCTTTTTTGGAGCTTTTCTCCCTGGGCCTCCACTGAAAATGGGCTCATTTCAGCCCAGTGGACTTTCCTGGTTAACAAAAGCAAATAAATAATCAATAATGCTAGTGAAGTGAATGTTTGTCTAGCAAGTGCAATCACCAGTTCAAATTTGTAGTACTTGAAGTCCAAAAAAGACAATGGGGGGAAGCCTGGCCATATTTATTCGAAAAAGCTGAGTTGCTATGGCAATTATGACTTGATGCCACCCACTGGCCAGGCTTAAATGACAGCCTTTCCATAAGCAGTCTGCTTAAATTGAGGGCTCTTGATAGCTCTTGATAGCTGAGAAGATTTGATTTGGTAATACTGTTTCCAGAATGATGGAATTTTTCAAATCCGACTGTGTTGGTGTCTGATGTTCAGAAGAGGTTCTATAAGCTTTTGCAAATGGAGTCTCCTAGGCCCTCTGCTGTTCCTCCAGTTCTTGTTGCCTTGCTGGATACCAAGAAAGGAGGGGGGGTATCCATATTCATCAAAGACACCCACACCTCAAGACTGGTGGCAACGCACGATGCATCGGAGACCATCCAGGTGCAATTAACCATAGGCAAGACTGCTCTGCAAATTGTAGCATGTTACAGGCCACCCTCACAAACTCAGGAACCTCACATGGCCTTCCTGAAAACACTAGAGGGGATAAATGTATCACCAAACACCATCATACTAGGTGACTTCAATTACCCTAATATAGACTGGGAACACTACTCAAGCCCAAACACCCTAGCCCAAAAGTTCCTGGAATTCATAAACTCAAATGCCATGGAACAACTAGTCACCATCCCCACAAGAGGAGAAAACATACTTGATCTCATCATCACGAACATGGGAGCACAATGTTCAACACTGGAAGTATACCCCTCACTGGTGAGATCAGATCACAAACTAATCTCGCTGGAGGTCCTCATCCCACCCCCACCTGAAATAAAAAAGACCACAGTAAAGAACTTCACACTTCTAAAGACTAGTGTGGTCTCCTTTAAGGCCCCCGAGCCGACGGAAAACAGTACTCAAGCCGCTGAATCACTTACAAATGCCTTCTACCAGCACCTGCAGGACTGCATGGATAAGGCAATCCCAAGCAAAACAAAGACTCTTTGTACCAAAGGCAAGCGTCCACTCTGGTGGACCCCAGCCATAAACAAACTCTACAACAAAAGGAGGAAGCTACTACAAGATAGAGCAAAATCCTTAAAAGGTAAGACACCCTTGATCACTATAAGTAAAAAACTAAGAGCTCTCATAAAATCATCCAAAGCAAATTTTGAGAGAAAAATAGCCAAAGACTCAAAAGACAATCATAAGGCCTTCTTTAGCTATGTTAGAAACCTGGGAGGAAACTCCCAGATATGCTCAGAACTAGTTCAAAATGATGTGAAGATTACTGATCCTACAGACATTGCCAACATACTGGCTGACAGGTTCAGTGCAAACTTCTCCCCTCCCCAAAAGGAGAGATATCTATACCAAGCGATTGCAGCCCCCAAACATCTCCAACGCCCAAGTGAGAACTGCTCTCTCCAAAGCAAAAACACAGCATCCATGGGACCTGATGGTGTCCCCGGCTGTGTGCTCCACGAACTCAACGAGGAATTAAACCCACAGCTAGGACAGCTGTTTAATCATAGTCTTAGCTCTGGATACGTCCGCAAGAAGTGACACACTGCAACTGTGCTGCCACTTCACAAAGGCGGTGCCTCCACCGACCCTGGAAATTACCGCCCATTAGCTTGACAAGCCTTATCTGCAAAGCCATGGAGAGGATCATAATGGACCTCATAAATAAAGACATAGGGAATTTGCAGACTTTGGATCCATCCCAGTTTGGCTTTGTCAAAGGCAGATCATGCCTTCTAAACTTGGTTGACTTTTCGAAACCGTCACCAAAGCCATTGATGAGGGAAAGGCAGTCCATACAGCCTACCTCGATCTGGCGAAGGCCTTTGATACAATACCCCACTCGGGTATCATTGAAAAACTCATCAGCTTAAATGTTAACCCATACATCACAAGATGGGTTGCAAACTGGCTGAGTGACAGAACCCACAGGGTCAGAGTTGCTGGCGCCATGTCAGACTCAAAGCCTGTCACAAGTGGTGTACCACAGGGCTCAGTCCTGGGCCCTCTCTTGTTTGGCATCTACTTTTCCGAAGTACAAGCAAACACAGGAGGGTTATGGCTGACAGTTTGCAGATGACTGCAAACTGGGTGCCATAGTAGAAAACACATCTGACACAGATATCCTTCAGAAGGGTCTCACAGAAACGGATAACTGGTGCCAGAGCCATGGCCTAAAGTTAAATGCCAAAAATGCATAGTCATACCCTTCGGGAAAAACAAGGTTACCCCTAGCTACCAAATAGGTGGCAATCCACTGAGTACAGAAGAAGTTATCAGGGACCTGGGGACCCAGGTTGATAGTAGTCTGTCATTCGACACCCATGTAGCTAAAGTAGTTAGGAAGACCTTCTACATTGCCCACCTTATCATGAAGGGATTCTCATCTAAATCAAGGGAGGTCATAGTCTCCCTATACTCATCACTCATCAGACCAATGATTGAGTACAATGCCCCATTCGGAATGTATCTGACCCGACACTTGCAGCAGCTGGAGAGGCCACAAAGTTCCTCACCAAAAGGATAAAGGGTCTCAAACATCTGTCCTATGCTGCCCGACTGAAAGAACTCCAGCTCTATTCAGTCGCCACCGCTTGCTCAGAGGTGACCTTTGCCTAACATACAAGGCCATGTCAAACCCAGATTTGATGAATATGCTTCACCTCAAAAATCTAGATCCGTCAGAGCCACAAGGGCGGAGACTTAAACCTCGACACGGCTATTAATAGGACGTGCTGGAGGGATAGATTCATCACCCAAAGACTCCCTATGCTGTGGAATAAAATCCCGGTATATGTGAGGCAGAGCACCTCGCTGGCCTTGTTCAAGAGAAATCTTGACCAATGGATGGGAGATCGCAGATATACCCCAGGGATTACCTCAGTGTCACTGCTCAACAGAGGCACAGCAAAATAATGGGTATAGTTCCCCATACTAAAGGGGTGGCGTAAGCCACAAAACTATGGGCTAGGCTTGTAAATGCCCTCGGGCAGATAGCCTAGTATGAACCTATGAACCTATGAACTCTAGATGTAAAAGAGGCTTACCTGCATATCCCAATCAGGGAATCTTGCAGAAGATACCTCCACTTCAAAGCAGGCTACTTGCATTATCAGTTCTCTGCACTGCCCTTTGGCTTATCTACTGTGCCCAGGGTATTTACAAAGTGCCTGGCTCCAGTAATTGCATTTTTCAGGCAAATAAATATTCAAATATATCCATACCTGGACTGGTACCCTCTCAAAAAATTACATTCCTGGGTGCAAGCTTGAATACAACTGCCCAGATGGCTTTCTTTACGCTAGAAAAACAACTTCATTTCATGAATTACTTCAAACAGGTGGCCACAAAAACCCTGCTATCTGCAAGACAAATACAGCAAGCCTTTGGGGTTCATGGCCTCCTGCATTCTTCTAATTCCATATGCAAGACTGCATATGAGGAAACTTCAGTGGTACTTAAAAAGTTTATGGAGTCAAGATTGTCACAGCTTGGAAACAATGATTCCTATCGTACCTTGCCTGCAACTAGAGTTCCTATGGTGGGCAGAGACCTGCCACCAAAACAAGGGACTGCCATTCACACCACCCCCTGCTGCCCAAACCCTAACTACAGACGCATCAGACTATGCATGGGGGCTCATCTGGCAGGGAAGTACATTCAGGGCAAATGGAGTCCAAATCAAATGGACCTTCATATCAATCAAAAAGAAATGCTAGCTGTACAGAATGCTCTGACAGCCTTCAAGGACTACCTTCATCCAGGACAACTAATGGTAAAGACGGACAACACCACAGTTATTTGGTACATAAACAAGTAGGGGGGTACACATTCCTAAGCCCTCTGCAGAACTAGCCATGGCATTGTGGAAGACTGCCTTGAGCCATCAAGTACAACTACAAGCTCAATTCCTGCCAGGAAAGCTGAATATTTTGGCAGACAAACTAAGCAGAAATCTCATGGACCCACACGAATGGAAACTGGAACCACAGATTTTCAACATGTTGACACGCAAATGGGGGAGCCCAGACATGGATCTTTTTGCCTCACCCCAAAACTACCAGTTGGGACAAATTTTGCACAAGAACTCCTCACAAAAAAGCCTGGAAATTATGCTCCGTTCTTCAGCTGGGAAAACTGTCACTCTATGCCTTTCCCCCTCTGCCTCTGCTCTCCAAAGTTCTACTAAAAGTCAAACAGGACAAACCAAAAACAAAAATGATTTTGATTGCTCCAGACTGGCCTCGTCAGCACTGGTACCCACTCCTACGCAGTCTGTCACAAATTTCTCCGTGGCACCTGCCTGAGACACCTTCCTTACTGTCTCAGCAGAACAACCAAGTTCTGCACCCTCAGCTCCAAACATTGAATCTTGCAGCTTGGCTAATCACTTAAATTCCCCCTTAGCATCCCTCAGCAAACCTGTGATGGATGTCATTTTGGAGGCGAGAAGACCCAGTACTAGAAAATCTTATGCTGACAAAAGGAAAAGATTCTGTGCCTGGAACTAATCTCAAGGCATAAACACAGCAGTGCCCATGTTACCTCAGATTTTCCAATACTTAACTGAGATGCTTCATAAGGGCATGTCTTTTTCTTCCATAAAAATCCATGCCTCAGCCATTTCAGCTAATTACAGCACAGAACCTCCCCCCTTCTTTCATCCTCGGCTAAAGCAGTATCTCAGAGGGGCCAAAAACTTGAGGCCACCCAGGAGAGCTCCAACCCCTGCCCTGGGGCCTTAACTTTGTATTGGAGAAAACTCACTCTCCCTCCTTTCAATCCAGCTGCTACTGCAGACTTGAATTCTTTTCCTGGAAAACAGCCTTCCTTTTAGCATTCACTTCGGCTAGATGGATTTCAGAATTACAGGCCCTTATGGCAGTGGAGCCTTTCATAATCTTTCATGCGGACAGGGTGTCACTCAGGACCAGCCCATCCTTCATGCCCAAGGTGGTATCCAGTGTGGCTCTTAATCAGTCCATTCATTTGCCAACTTTCTTTCCCAGTCCACAGAACAAGGGGGAGCGGTTTCTGCATTTATTGGATGTACACAGACAACTTAGATTTTACATGGACAGGACTAAATTTCGAAGAAAATCTGAACAACTGCTGGTAGCATTTGCTGCAGGGGCAGAGGGAAAGGCTGTTTCAAAGCAAACCATTTCCAAATGGATAAGCCATTGTATTAATTTCTGCTATAAGTACCATGGAAAACCTATCCCCCAGGGGATCAGATCCCATTCACCAGGGCTGCATCTACTTCAACAGCCTTTCTCAGAGGTGTTCCTACCAGGGATATTCTAGAAGCTGCTACCTGGAGTTCAGTTCATACTTTCACCAAGTATTATAATTTACCAATTTTCTCTCAATCCAGAGCTGGCTTTGCCACTGCTGTTTTTCAGGGCCTTGTAGCTGGTCCTAATGCTGTATAAATCCACCCTCCCAACCATAGCTTTGGGGATCTACCCAAATGTAATGACTGCAGCAGTGAAACACGAAGAACATAGTACAGTTGTGTACACTTGCCATAAATGTAGATGTTTGAGTGTATTCACTGTTGCAGTCCAGGTTACCCTCCCTCCAGCCCCCTGTTTTTTTCTCTTACTATGCCTCTACTTTCTTTTACTACACTTAAAAGCCTTTTTGGGGTATTTGCTTTTGTTTGAAGGTATATTTTTATTTTAAATTATTTATATACATGTTGCTTCGCATTTGGAGGGCATCTGACATCTGGGGCAAGAAAAACTGATGTAATGGCGTCTGCTGCTTGTTTTATACCCCTGACGACCTGATGTCATGGAAGAAGGGACAGCAACTGACACAGGACCCATGACTTTGTTAATTAGGCCAACTGAGGGCAACCTGCCAGCAGATTACCCAAATGTAATGACTGCAACAGTGAATACATTTGAACATCTACATTTATGGTAAGTGTACACAACTGTACTTTGCTGCAGAGTTGTTTAAGCCCCTGCAGGGAAAGGGAAGGCATTGCAGGAGCTGAGGCATATTTTTGTTTCCCCTGTGCCCATGTTTCACAGGAGTTCTGATAAGCCTGCCTTTGTTTGTAGGTAGTGTTGTCCTCCCCCCCCCCCAAAGTTTAAAAGGTTGGTAGGTGTCCCCTGCTAAGGATCCCCAAATTCCTACTCAGAAGCCTTCTTTCTGTAACAAACCAGGTACTGTCTGACTATCCTGTTCTCACATTCATCTTTCTGTGTATCTTTCCCTGTCCCTGTTTGGGTAAAAGTCACTCAAGACCCGTGGGTTCTTGTCATAATTCCCCAGGGTTATTACTTGGATTGGTAATTTCTGCCACACCCCCATTTTGAGTGTTCCTCAGGAGCAATTGCTCTTTTTTCCAGAGGTGCTTCAAGGCCTGTTGGCTTAAGGAGTAATTCAAGAAGTTCCACCTCCTCACAGGGGCAAGGAGTTTTACTGCAGAATGTTCTTAGTCCAATGCAAAGAAGGCACCTGGCAACCTGTTCTGGATTTTTGTAAACTAACCATCTTTTTGAAAGACCCTTCCTTTCAGATGTTCTCCCTTCAAACCTTGTTTTCTCTGCTTCTTCCCAAGTCTTTTCTAGTTTCCATGCATCTCAAGGATGCTTATCTACAAATTCTATTCATCGCCTTTTCAGGAAGTTTGTACGTTTATCTGCTTCCTGGTATTTTCAGTTGTCTGCTTTGTCATTTGGCCTCTCTACTACCCCAAGAGTCTTCACCAAATGCCTCGCTCTTCATTGCTTTCTGCAGGCTAAGGGGGGTACAGTTCTTTCCCTGCCTGGATGACCTGCTTCTTCAGGCCTCCACTCAAGGTCTTACTTCAGCATCTACACTTTACCATTTCTCTCTTGCGAAGCTTGGGGTTTACTTTAAATTTCCGAAATAATTTGTGACTCCTTCTCAGGATCATGTTTTTTGGGTTGCGGGATCCATACTGTGCCATTGCTGGCATCCCTACCTCCTCCCAAGGCTTTAATTCTCATTGCTTTCTTTCAGTTCCTTCCTTTGGCTTCATTAGCAGCCAGAGAATTTTTGAGGGTTCAGGGTTATATGGCTTCCACCATTCCTATGTTACCTGTAGCTAAACTCCACATGAGAAAACTTCAGTGGTTTCTAAAGTCAGTTTGTCATAGTCATTCTTATCCTTTAGATTTTTCTAGTTCCTCTACTTCCATGTCTCGAGTCGGAAATTCAGTGGTGGTTCAATTGTCTCTCAACTAAGGGCTTTTTTCAACCTTCAATCCCTTCTTAGGAACTTTTCACACTTGCCTTGGATGTGGGATGGGGGGTGGCTACCTTCCTCCCTCTGAAGGTACAAGGCCACATGAGTATTAGATATGAGAGCTCTTCTGTTTGGTGTTCAGGCTTTTCATTCTTTTTCTTCCAGGGCCTCTTAAACGTCTAACAGACAGCACCACAGTGATGCGGTATGTCTGCTAGCAAGGTGGGGTAAGGTCTTCTCTCCTATGTAGGTTAGCCCTTCAGGTTTGGGAGCTAGCTGTCCAGTATCAGGTGACTCTTCTGAGGGTATGTAAACTGTGTGAACATAGTGGTAGATTCTCTAAGTAGGTCCATAACACTGTCCCACTAGTGGATACTTCACAGGGGTGCATTCATGACATTGTTGACCAGTGGGGTACTCCTCAAGTAGATCTATTTGCCTCACCTCTGAACAGACAACTTCCTCTATTTTTTTGCCCAAGTCCCATGCCCTCTAGACTGGAAGGTGGACACTCTGTCTTTCTTGGAAGTGGATGTTTCTTTATGCCGTCCCTCAACTTCTTGTCATTCCCAAGTCCTGTTCAAGATAAAACGGGCTGCTCCCAAAGTCTTACTGGTGACTTACTTTTGGCCCTGACATTATTTGTTCCTTCTTTGGCATCTTGCTAAGGGCATTCACAAGTTGCTTCATAGGGTAGACCTACTCGCACAAGGCAAGGGATCTCTCATCCATCCGATACTGTGGATGATAGGGTTTTGATCCCCTACAGACACATTTTTTTTTTCTGTGGACTTGCTTCAGGTCTTGCATGAGGCCAGGAAACCCACTACTAGGAAATCTGACGTATCCAAATGGAAGAGGTTTTCTGTTTTGTCTATAGTTACCTGGATCCACTTTCTGTGGATGTCCCTTTGTTCTCTTATTTGTGTGAATGGCTCAGTGCTGGGTTGGCATCTTCTGTTAAGGCCCACCTATCAGCTGTTACTGGTTGTCTTGCCTTTGACTCCCCCTTTAGCCTTTAGATTTGAGGCCAAACAGTTTCATAAAAGTGTCCTTCGCATTAGGCCTCCCAGGAAGCCTGGCCCTCGTTCCTAGGGCCTTAATTTTGTTTCAAAAAATCATGGCTCCTTTTGAGCCTGCTGCTTCAGCTTCCTTACAGCATTGTTCTTGAAAGTCTATTCTTTTGGCCCTTCTGCCAGGTGGGTGTCTGAGCTGCAAGCCCTTATTGGCTGTTCCCCCTTCCCTAGTTTTCCTTAAGGACAAGGGTGTTTCTTCATACAAATCCTCTTATGCCCAAGGTGGTTAATGAGTTGTCTCATTGTCTGCTCATTTGTCCACTTGTTTCCCTTCTCTGTAGTCTGCTAGTGAGGAGGTGTTGCACACTTTGAATTTGCATAGACAATTCCAGTATTTGGATAAAACTAAAAGGTTTTCGTAAATCTGAACAGCTTTTTTTTCATCCTGAGTCTTTAGGTTTGACTGTTTCCAAAGCATTTCTTCTTGGATATCTAAAGCTATTTCTTTTTGCTGTTCTATATTTGGGAAGAGCCTTCCTTCTGTTAAGGCTCATTCCACTTGGGCTGTGGCTTCTTCTGATGCTTTTTTCAATTTTGTGGTCTGTGCATACCTTTACTAACCACTATAAGTTGCATGTGATTTCTAGGGCCAGAGTTGATTTAGCCATGGCCATTCTCCATGGCATGCTGGAGGGCTCTGCTGGCTCCTCCTCCCACTCCTCTTTATGAGCTTTTACACGCTTCCTATTGTAATGAATACTGTAGCAGTGATCGAGAAGGACATGGTGCAGTTGTGTAA
Organism: Protopterus annectens; assembly: GCF_019279795.1. NCBI lineage: Eukaryota > Metazoa > Chordata > Ceratodontiformes > Protopteridae > Protopterus > Protopterus annectens. The sequence continues at coordinate 482,913,817 of NC_056739.1, forward strand.
AATCTTACCATAACAGTAGCTGTCCTTCTCTTCACTATGGGAGTGTTTGCTCCATCCCTCCTCCTCCTAGTACTTTTCTTCTGGATGTGCTTGTTTACTTATCTCTTTCCTTAGACTGTTCCTGCTGGAGCTTTTCATTTCTGAGGATGGTATGTCCGGACATCACCTTTATGCCTTACGCTGTGTGTTGGGAGCATGTTTGTAACATATGGCATACCCGTAACTAAAAGGCTTTGGTATACTGGCTGGACGTCAGGCTGCACTTGGCAGGGAATCCCTATTGTAAAGACTACTGCAACAGTGAAAAGGAGGACAGCTACTGTTATGGTAAGATTTTGCACAACTGTACTTTCCCTGCATTGTTGTCAGTGAAGTACTGGAACCTTTCACTGACATTCTTATTTTACGATTATTTACACTGGCAGGACAAAGCACAACTTTCTCATTGAGGTTCAGGTGACCTGCTAGGCTGGTCTGCCTTTTTACATTTCTGGAACTCATTACATTGAAATGACTCCTCCAGGTGCATCTGCAGTTAACTCCTACTGACTAACGGCTCTAGGCATCAAATATTGCTTGTTCACATTTGTATCAATAATACCGAAACCATGCTATGTACAAGGTTTTAAAATATTTCATTTTAAAGCTCATACAATCACAGAATTTGTTTGTGTCTTTTGTCTTTTCCTGGTTAGGGGTCGCCACAGCGGAACTCGGGTCTGCTAATGATTGGCAGTAGATTTTTACGTACTGGCTTGCCGGGCCTAACGCACAACCTTCAATGAAGGAACACCCATTCACGCATGTCGCTACACAGAAGATGCTCTGAGAATTGAACGGGCAACGTCTAACTGTGAGGTGAAAACTCAACTGTATTAATATTTGACCTCTGTCTAGTGCAGGTTAATAGATATTAAATATTGTTTTTATGATATGAATTTGTATAGATGTAACTTTCTCATTTTTCTAAATATTTCAACAGCCAAGTAACAGCAGAACTCCTTAGCCTCATATGAAAGCTCTCAGCTAGATGAATAAAATACCACTGTCGGTATGTGTGTAACTTGAGTGGTTGCTGAGATATTGTACATTGTTTACAAAATATTACAAATGTAATAGTTACTGTGTTTACTGTGACTTAGAAAATTCAGTTCAACACTTAGAACTTAAAGAATACTACCACTATAAATTTTGTGCTGAGGTTTGCTGTTTATATTGCTTTCATAACCTCTATGGTAATAGAGATATTAACGTGTTTGAAATGTGAGGACATAATTTGATTCTCCAAAAGGACTAGGCTCTGTCCATTGGAAGTTACAGTGCAAACTTCCTGAGCTCCATTGGAGTGAATTTTGAAGGATACAGCTGTGCATTGCTGAACGTGAAATTTGCATTGCATGGGATTTTGCATAGGCCTTAACTGCTACTTGGTGCTGCAGTTAGACTGCACTACTGTTTTCTCCATTTAGTGCCAGGCTAGTGCCACATTCTGCTGCTGCCTAACCTTTGAAATGGAGCTTAAGAATAATTCTCTGGAGAGCTCCGTCTTGCACCTTGACCTCTCTTTCAAAGCTGCAGTCACAAGTAGCCTTGCTGCCAGTGTAGTGGTGTGCAGGCCTGCATGAATTGTATCTAGACAAGTGTTTCTTTTTAGCATTGTCTAGATGGTGTAAGAAACCTTTCCTTTTCATTGTATTTAATATGTGGTGACCTTTTTCTTTGTCTACCTTTTTCAGGAGTACAAGCGGAAGCAGCTGGAAGAGCAGCGGCAGTCTGAGAGGCTTCAGAGACAGCTTCAGCAGGAACATGCATACTTGGTGTCCCTTCAGCAACAGCAGAAACAGCAGCAGCAGCAGGACAAGAAGCCACTGTACCACTACAAGAACATGAACTCTGCTGACAAACCAGCTTGGGCCCGGGAGGTGAGGAGTGGATGCGTGTGTGCATGTAGATGCAGCTATAAGTGGAAACTGCTCTGAAGTTTTATAGTTGACTGTTAAGTGGATGTAATTTATTTTTTTGTACAGATATTTTTAAGTTGTTATAGAATTCTAGATTGTAGTAGGCTGTGTTTCTTGACTTCAGAAACATTCTTTAGTACGATCAAGCTGCTTACTTAAAACCACATTTCAAATATTGCGACTGCTGCTGTACTCTGGAAAGGGTCAAAGAAATAGTAAGTCAACATCTGGTTTACCCAGTTTTCTCGGACAGATTTTATTTTGACAGCTTTTGCATCCTTCTCTGAGGACCACTGCTGGTCTTGTATCTGCACTGATACATATTCAGGGCTGATGTTCTTCGTGTTTCACTATTGTAGTCAATACATTTTGGTAATCTGCTGGCAGGCTGCCCTCACTCGGCCTGAATTCCAAAGTCTTGGGTCCTGCGTCGGTTGCTGTCTCCTCTTCCATGACGTCAGATCATCAGGGGTATAAAACATGCAGCCGACGCCATTTTCTTTAGTCTTTCTTGTCGCGCGGTGCAGAAGCATTTCACAAGTGCCGCTCGGCCGACTACTGAAATGTTCGAGTTTGAGTTTCAGAACCAAAGTCTTCACTAAAGCTAAGTACCCCATTTTTCCTTGCTCCATTCTGATGTCAGAAAATGTTAATTGTATTACTTGTGGGAAGCAAATACCTCATAAAGATTTCCATTTATACTGTATTCCTTGCCCGGGCCCTGATCACAACGTGCCTGGCTGTCGGTTTTGTGCTAGATTTAACCAACGCACTATTAAGCGTCTGTATATTTTTGAGACAAAGTATTTTGGAAACAGATTTAACTACCCAGAAATGTCGTCTGATAGCAATCCGACTACCGGAGTACATAAAAAACGCAAAGAAAAGGACAGAGAAAGTCAGTCGAGATCCAAAACCGACTAAGCTTATTCTAAGCCAGTCGCCGGTACTCAGTGAGGTGCTTTCGCAGCCCCTGATACCCGTTACTTTTGAGTCGCAGGCCAATACCGACACCCTTGTGGAGTCTAGCATGCCGCAAGATACTCAAGGTATTGGACCGACGGATGTGTCTCCCTCGAATGGGTCCAGAGTCATTGAGCAGGCACCGACTTCTGAAGGTGTATTCAGACCTCAACATCTGTATATCAAACCGACGACAGCTGCAAAACCAAAGACAAAAGCAACTTCTAAAACTAAAAAACGGAAGCATGAGCCACGTGCACAAGCCTCTATGCCCAAAAAACAGATGATTAAAATGGCTGAAGACCTTCTTACCTTGATCAGGGGTTACCCATCCCCCTCCAGATAAGAGGCCTAGGCAAGACACTGATTATGAATCTTCAGGTCAGGTTTCTATTTCTTCTGATTCCTCTTCTGATCTGGAATTCTCTATACCTCCCTATGAGGATTCTGATGCAGAGGAGTCTATACCATCTGCATCTCCTCCTGAGGATTATTCATTTGAGAAACCTTGCATACTTTGAAGGAGCATTTTTCATAGATTAGGTTCATAGATTAGTATTAAGCTAACTGCTCTTGCGAGCCATTTTAAGCTTAGCCAATTATCCCTTGTGAGACTCCAACCCTGCACCTTGTGTTTGTAAGGCAAACACCTTAACCATTAGGCCACCCTCCCAACCCTTACTGGGAGAGTCAAGACTTCTCAGAATCAAAAAAGAGGCTCAGGGATGTCCTTCTCCCTCAGCACAGACCTTGAGCCATTCCCCCTGTTTTAGACATTGTGGATGATGTGTTTTCAGAGTCAAGCTTGACCCCTGACTCCTTAACTCCGGCTCCCAGTAAGCCTGACAGATATTACAGAGTCCCTGACTCACATACATTTTATTTAGAAACCCTGCTGCTGATCCTGAAACTATTTCACAGGGTCCTAAGGGAGTTAAGGCCTCAACAGCAAAATATCCTACCCCCTCTGATAGAGATTCAAGGGCACTGGACAGATGGGGAAAAAAGGTTTATACATCTGCAACCTTGGCAATCAGGGCCTTAAACTGTCAATTTCATATGAACAGAAAATTATGTTGATTTCTGAATGTGCAGAAAATAAAGAATTGCAGGAATAATTGCATGCAGCTGAACAGGTTGGAAAGCATACTTTGCAATGTGGTTTTGACTCATTAGAGGCCTCCTGCAGGGCCGCGGTTACTGGATCTATGATTAGGAGGCATGCCTGGCTAAAGGAACAAAATCTGCCTGATCATGTTAAAGCTAAATTGCTAGATGCACCTTTACAGCATGATATTCTCTGTTTGGTATTATGGCAGAAGAGGTTTTAAAGAAAATGGAAGACAAATCTAAGTCTATGCAAACTGTTAGACTTACAAGTGCAGCCACCAAGATTCGGTAGACACTGGCCTACAGAAAATTGGTCCTTTCCTGTGTCAGACAGAGCTCAAAAGGGCAAATCCAGACGCCCCAAGGGTTCCAGATACCAGGCGCAAGATTCATACAGTTAAAAGCAGTGGGGTGCTTCTACCTCCAAATCGGGTGAAGATAAAGTGCAAACCTACAGAAAACAATCCCATTGACTTCCATGTGCCTACACCAAGCACTTATCTTTTGGCAGCACCTATAGGGGGAAATTATCACTTTTTGCTCAAAATTGGCAGTTAATAACCCAGAACAAGTGGGGTATTAAACATAGTATCACAGGGATACAGATTCCATTTCCGCACTCTGCCAATGGCAACTGGTTGGCCAGATCTGCCAAAAAATCAATGGGCAGAGGCTAGTAACAGGTTATGTCCCTCATGGATATGGGGGCCATTCAGCCGGTACCAGAACAGGAAAAAGGACAAGGTTTTTGCTCAAGACTGTTCTTGGTACCCAGAAAGGACAAGGCCTGGTGGCCAATACTGGATTTATCGATTTTGAACACATACCTGGACATTCCAAAATTCAATTCAATTGCCCTTTGGCTTATCTACTGCACCCAAAGTCTTTACAAAGTGCCTGGCACCAGTAATTGCATTTTGCAGACAAAGTAGTATACAAATATATCATTACATGGACGACTGTCTTATTCAAGCAGAGAACAAGGACATTCTTCTTCTTCGACACATGGCGTTTGTCAAAAGGCTTCTAGCATGCCTAGGGTACACAATAAACGAAAAGAAATCACAACTGGTACCCTCTCAAAAGATAACATTCCAGGATGCAAGCTTGAACACAACTGTCCAGATGGCTTACCTCACTCCAGGCAAGCAAAGGCAACTGACTACTTACTTCAAACTGATGGCAACAAAGTTATCTGCAAGACAAATTCTGCAGGCGCTGGGCTTCATGGCATCCTGCATCCTACTGATTCCATATGCAAGACTGCATATGAGGAAACTTCAATGATACCTAAAAAGTTTATGGATTCACCATTCTCAGTCTGGAAGCAATGGATGTCCTTCAAGAATGCAACTGCAGTCATAACATATGGGTTGTCCTGCCTCAGGCAGCCCTCGGTCGGCCGGATTCCAAAGTCTGGGTCCGGCGTCGGCCGGAGTCGCCTCCTCTCCGACGTCACAACGGCTGTAGTATAAAGGCATCGGCCGACGCCATCTTCAGTCTTTCTTGCCGCGTGGTGCCCGAAGCAGAAGCAGTTCGCAAGTGCCGGTCGGTCATCTCCTGTGTTTCAGTTACCGAAGTCATCTAAAAGCTAAGTACCCCGTTGGGGAACATTTTTTCTTGCCTCAGCCGATGTCAAAACAAATTGAGAAAGTTAATAATTTGTCTTGTGGTAAACAAATACCTCATAAGGACTTCCATTCTTACTGCCTCCCTTGCCTGGGCCCAGACCACGACGTCTCGGCCTGTGCTGCCTGTGCTTGCTTTAATAAGCGCGCACTCAGGCGCCGGGCAGAATTTGCCGAAGACTTTTTCGGCGAATCCTTCGCTTATATCATGCCGTCGGATCAACCGACAACACAAATTTCCAAAAAGCGTAAGGGCCGGGACCGACATCCGCGGCCAACGTCCTCTACCGATATTTCTCCTAAGCCCTCCGCGAGTGCTTCGGCCCCTACGGAAGCGGTAATTCAACCGCTCCAGGCCGACGAGACAGCGGTAACACGTCCTTCGGTCCCGGAGACTACACCGGTGCCAGTTATTGATTTTCCTCCAGAAACCGAAGTTCTGGATCTACCCGACACCATACCCGTGGACAAGGTTACTCCTGCATGTGGGGCAGCTAGGCCTCCTGTATCCATGTCCATCAAGGCCTTTGCACGTGCCAAGGCCACCAGGCCAAGGCCCATCCTAAACCTACTGCTCAGACCCCTTCTTCTGATAAGCAGATCATGTCTCTTGCTGCAGACCTCATCTCTCTTATCAGGGGGTCTCAGCCTCACCCTGACAGAGGTTCTCAGCCGCCTGCAGACAAAAGGCCTAGAACTGAGCAGGCTGACAACCTCTCTTCAGATAAAGCCTCTGGGATTCTGAGCATTCAGATACACAAGAAGAATCCTTCCAGGCCTATGAGGACTCTGATGCTGAGGAGTCAATTCCCTCTGCCTCTCCTCCAGAGGATTTTTCATTCGGTGAAGTCCTCCACTCTGAGGGAGCATTTCAAGTGGCAGGGTCAGGAATTTTCTGATTCGAGGAAAAGGCTACGTACCTTCCTCAAGTTACCCCAGCACAGGCCTTTAGCTATCCCTCCAGTTATGGATGTCCTGGAGGATGTCTTCTCCGACTCCAGTGCTAACACTGATTCTCTCCCTCCTGCTCCTGTCAAGCCAGACAGATATTTCAGGGTCCCTGACACTCACAAGCATCTTTTTAAGGCCCACTCTGTGGATCTTGAAACTATTTCACAAGGCCCCAAAGGAGTGGCTACTTCCTCAGCCAAGAATCCACTGCCAGCGGATAGGGAAGCAAGGTCGCTGGAGAGATGGGGTAAAAAAGTTTATACCTCTACCACCCTTGCCATGAGGTCACTTAACTGCCTTTTTCATATGTTTCAGTACCAGGATTATTTACTGGATGATTTACAGAAAAAGCTAGCCTCTCCTGAGTCTATTGATAGAAAGGCATTGCAGGATCTGATCCATAACACTCAGCAGGTTAGCAATCATTTTCTACAGTGTGGTTATGATGCATTGGAGGCTTCATGTAGGGCAGCTATGACAGGGGCTGTTATCGTAGACATGCTTGGTTAAAAGAACAGCCACTGCCAGACCATGTTAAAGTAAAGTTACTTGATGCACCTCTGGAAAAACAAAAGCTTTTTGGTGCTAATGCACAAGATGTGTTGAAGTCCATTGAGGAAAAGGCAAAATCAGTTCAGACAGTCAAAGATTTCCTCCAGGTTCAGCCACCCAGATTCAGCAAGAATTGGCCTTCAAAGAATTGGTCCTTTCCAGACACTGACAAGTTTCAAAGGGGAAAAAACAGGCGTGCTCAAGGTAGAGGGCAAAACCGAGGCTCCTACAGGGGCCGCCAATGGCAACCACCAAATCAAAGAAGTGGCGCAGCCAGTCCAGCTGCACCACAAGGACAATCACAATGACTTGACTTTCATGCCGCCTACCAAAGCTCAGAGAAGCACCTTTAGGCGGAAAATTATCCTTATTCTCAAACAACTGGCATATCTTAACCAAGGACAACTGGATTCTAGATTTAATAGACAAAGGATACAGATTCCACTTCTATACTTTACCAATAAGACAAGGCATGCCAAACCTGCCACAACATCAAAGGGCAGAGGCACTCATTCAAGTTTCAAAGCTGCTAAGCATAAAAGCAATAGAAAAGGTCCCTCCTCAGGAACAAGGCCAGGGATTTTACTCAAGACTGTTCCTTGTTCCAAGAAAAGAAAAGAAATGGAGGCCTATACTGGACTTGTCTACTCTAAATACTTTTCTCATTGTGCCAAAGTTCAAAATGCTGACGTTGCAGCAACTCCTTCCCATGCTGGGCAAGGGGTCTTGGCTGGTCACTCTGGACCTCAGAGGCATACCTGCATGTCCCAATCCGACACAGTTGCAGAAGATACCTCAGATTTCTTGCAGGGACAGAGCATTATCAATTCTCAGCATTGCCGTTTGGCTTATCTACTGCGCCCAAAGTGTTCACGAAATGCCTGGCATCAGTAGTGGCACACTGCAGACTCCAGGGGATTCAAATATACCCCTACCTAGACGACTGCCTGATACAAGCAGACAACAAACAAACCTTGATAACAAACTTGGACTATGTCATTCAATTACTACAGGCCTTGGGATACACAGTCAACATTCAAAAATCAAGACTACTGCCATCCCAACAGATTATTTTCCTGGGAGCCAAACTGGACACAAACACACAAATGGCCTTCCTCACAGAAGAAAAACAAGAGCAGTTACCAGACTACTTCAAAGGCCTAGCAAAGCTCTCCCAGCTGACTGCAAGGAAAATCCTGCAGGCCCTGGGGTTCATGGCATCCTGCATTCTTCTGATACCTTTGGCAAGACTTCATATGAGAAAGCTGCAATGGTACTTAAAAAGCTTATGGTCACAACACAGCCAAAGCCTAGAGGACATAATCCCACTAATTCCATGTCTGCAAAGAGAATTCTTGTGGTGGGCTCAAGCAAGTCAGTTAAACCAAGGCATGTCTTTCAACATACCTCAAGCAGGTCATATCTTTACAACAGACACCTCAGATCATGGATGGGGGGTGCACATGGAGGACAGATGCATCCAAGGGCAATGGAACCCAAGGGAAAGGCATCTGCACATAAATCAAAAAGAGATGTTGGCAGTGATACGTGCAATCGAGACTTTCGAAAGATCACTTCAACAAGGGCATTTGCTAATAAGGGCAGACAACACCACGGTTATGTGGTATATAAACAAGCAGGGAGGCACTCATTCTTATCCCCTCTGCAGATTAGCAATGATTATTTGGGAAAAGTCCCTGAGCCTGAAGATCCACTTACAATCCCAGTTTGTGCCAGGCAAGGACAATGTTCTGGCGGACAAGCTGAGCAGAAATTTCTGGGATCCACACGAATGGATGCTGAATCCTCACATTTTCTCACAAATAACAAGGGCATGGGGAAGACCGGACATAGATCTCTTTGCTTCTCACCTGAACCATCACCTGGAAAAGTTTTGTACAAGAACTCACCATCCTCTAGCCTGGAAAATGGATGCTCTCTCCTTCAGCTGGAATTCCCTAACAGTTTATGCATTCCCTCCTCTACCATTGCTGACCAAGGTGATACTGAAGATCAAAGCAGAACGACCAACAGGCATTTTGATAGCTCCAGACTGGCCAAGGCAGCACTGGTACCCATTGCTGTTGAGCATAACTCGGACCAAGCCGTGGCCTCTGCCTCTATGGCCTCTGTTTCTAACCCAGCACAATTACAGGACTGTTCATCAAAACCTGCAAACATAGCATCTGACAGCCTGGAGGTTACCATAACTTCTTCAGATATCTCTCTTTCTAAAGAAGTTCAAGAGATTCTACTGGAAGCACGCAGACCTTCCACCAGAAAGACCTATTCAGCCAAGTGGAAGAGATTCATCATCTGGAATGCCAACAAGGGTCAGGATGCAACAGTATTGAGCATACCTCAGATATTAGAATACTTGGCAGAATTGTTTCATACTTGTCTCTCATATTCTTCCATAAAGATCCACGCTTCAGCAATCTCAGCAAAATACAATTGTGATCCACCTGTGTTCTCACATCCCTTGCTAAGACAGTTTCTAAGAGGGATAAAGAATATCAAACCTCCCAGGAAACCACCAGTACCTGCATGGGACCTCAATTTCGTCTTGAAAAAAATTAACTCTTCCCCCCCTTTGAACCAGCAGCATCTGCAGAAATGCAATTTCTCTCCTGGAAAACGGTTTTCCTATTGGCAGTAACATCAGCAAGAAGAGTCTCGGAGATGCAGGCACTCATGGCAGTACCTCCCTTTCTCATTTTTCACCAGGACAGAGTCTCCCTAAGGACCCAATCCTTCTTTCATGCCAAAAGTAATTTCCAGGGTGTCTCTAAATCAAGCCATTCACCTGCCTACATTCTTCCCCAATCCTCAAAACAAGGGGGAAAAGCTGCTGCATACTTTGGACATACACAGACAACTACACTACTACTTGGACAGAACAAAGACCACCAGAAAGTCTGACCAACTGTTCGTAGCCTATGCTGCTGGAGTTCAAGGAAAAGCAATCTCCAAACAAACAATTTCAAAATGGATTGGACACTGCATCAGATTCTGCTATTCCTTTCATGGAAAAGGTGTGCCAGGCAATATTAGGCCACACTCCACCAGAGCTATAGCCACATCCACAGCTTTCCTAAGAGGAGTGGCTACAAAGGACATTCTAGAGGCTGCTACATGGAGTTCCGTGCATATATTTACCAAGCACTACAACCTGCCTTTATACTCCAGATCCCGAGCAGGCTTTGCTTCGGCAGTCCTGCAGGGCATTATAGCTACACCATCCCTTTATTAGTTCCAACCACCCCCAGCTTGGCTATGGTATTCAATCCATATGTTATGACTGCAGTTGCATTCTTGAAGAACATAGTGCAGTTTTGTACCTACCATAAATGTAGATGTCCGATAGATATGCAACTGCAGTCGGATTTTCCCTCCCTCCTACCCCTCTGCAACTCTCTTTTAGGGTCCACTACCCCTATTCCTATTAGTTGGGGGTACCTTTTATGGTGTATGTTTATTACTGTTGTGCATGTCTGGAATTGTTTATCCATTCACCAAATTTAGCCTTCCTTGGAGGGCACCTGGCATCTGGGGCAAGAAACACTGAAGAAGATGGCGTCGGCCGATGCCTTTATACTACAGCTGTTGTGACATCGGAGAGGAGGCGACTCCGGCCGACGCCGGACCCAGACTTTGGAATCCGGCCGACCGAGGGCTGCCTGAGGCAGGATAACCCATATGTTATGACTGCAGTTGCATATCTATCGGACATCTACATTTATGGTAGGTACAAAACTGTACTTTCCTCTTATTCCCTGCCTACAACAGGAGTTTCTATGGTGGGCAAAGGCATGTCACCAAAACATGGGACGGGCCTTCACTCTACCCCCTGCCAGCCAAACCATAACAATAGACGCATCAGATTATGTCTGGGGGGGCCCACATGGCAGGAAGATGCATTCAGGGCATATGGACTCCAAAACAAATGCATCTACATATCAACCAGAAAGAGATGCTAGCTGTTCAAAATTCCATAACAGCCTTCAAGGACAACTATTGATAAAGATGGACAATACCACGGTCATGTGGTATATAAACAAGCAAGGGGGCACACACTCATACCCCCTTTGCAGATTAGCCAAGGCACTGTGGGACACAGCTTTGACCTACCAAATACATCTTCAAGCTCAATTCCTGCCAGGAAAGCAAAGTACTCTGGCAGACTATTTAAGCAGAAAGCTTATGGATCCTCACGAGTGGAAACTAAATCCACAAGTCTTCAGCATGATAACAGAGAAATGGGGGAGCCCAGACATAGATCTATTTGCCTCTCCTCAAAATTATCAATTGAAAAGATTCTGCACAAGGACTTCTCACAGACAAGCATGGAAAGGGGACGCCGTATTCTTCAGTTGGAAAAACGTATCAGTTTACGCCTTTTCTCATCTGCCTCTTCTCCCCAAGGTCCTCCTAAAAGTCAGACGAGCAACCAAAGATGATACTAATTGCCCCGGACTAGCCCCGCCAATACTGGTATGCAATCCTAAGGAACTTGTCTCAATACCCAGCTTGGACCTTACCTCAAAGACCTCAACTACTGTCCCAGCAAAATAATCAGATCCTGCTCAATCAACTACAGATGCTGAATCTGGCAGCATGGCTGATCATTTAGTTGTACAAACAACACCTCTCAGTAAAGCTGTGATGGATGTCATTTTGGAAGCCAGAATGCCTAGTACTAGAAAATCTTATGCTGACAAATGGAAGAGATTCTGTGCTTAGTATCGAGCACAAGGAACTGATACAGCAGAACCAAATATTCCTCAGATATTACAATACTTAACTGAGATGCTTGACAAAGGCCTATCTTTCTCATCAATTAAAATCCATGCCTCTGCCATTTCGGTTCATTACAATACAGAGCCACCAAACTTTTCTCATCCTTTACTAAAGCAGCATCTTAGAGGAGCCAAAAATTTAAGGCCTCCTAGAAGATCACCATTACCTGCATGGGACGTCAATTATGTGTTGGAAAAGCTCACCCTGCCTCCATTTGAACCAGCTGCTACCGCTGGTATAAAGTTCTTATCATGGAAAACAGCTCTGCTACTAGCAATTACTTCAGCAAGAAGAGTTTCAGAGCTACAGGCCCTCATGGCTGTAGAGCCTTTTATCATATTTTACCCAGACAAGGGTGTCTCTATGGACAAATCCTACATTTATGCCTAAGGTAGTTTCCAGTGTGGCTCCTAACCAAACAATTCATCTGCCAACCTTCTATCCAAATCCGCAGAACAAGGGGGAATCAAATTCTGCATTCCTTGGATGTACACAGACAGCTAAGATTCTACTTGAGCAGGACTAAAGTTCTAAGTAAAACTGAGCAATTACTAGTGTCATATGCTGCAGGATCAGAAAGAAAGGTTATTTCAAAGCAGACAAGCCACTGCATACGTTTCTGCTACTTACACCTGGGTAAACCTATTCCCAAGGGCATTAGGTCGCATTCCACCAGAGCTGCAGCTACTTCAGCATCCTTTCTCAGAGGAGTACCAACCAAAGACATTCTAGAGGCTGCTACTTGGAGTTCTGTTCACACCTTTACAAAGCATTATCATTTGCCTCTCTACTCTAAGTCCAGGGCAGGCTTTGCCACTGCAGTTCTGCAGGGCCTTATAGCCGCACCTAATGCTGTTTAGCTCCAGCCTCCCAACCATAGCTTTGAGATTCTACCCAAATGTTATGACTGCAACAGTGAAACACGAAGAACATAGTACAGTTGTGTACAATTACATTAAATGTAGATGTTTGAGTGTATTCACTGTTGCAGTCCAGGTTACCCTCCTGCCACCCCCCTGTCATTCAGGAGTTTATATTTCTTTCTCTATCTTCTACATACTATGTGGTGTATTTGCTTGTAGATAAAGGTAAAGTTTATATTGATATATATATATATATATATATATATATATATATATATATATATATATATATAAAACATTTTTTTTGCTACCTTTTTGGGGGCACCTGACATCGGGGGCAAGAAAAACTAAAGAAAATGGTGTCTGCTGTATGTTTTATACCCCTGACGACCTGACGTCATGGAAGAGGAGACAGCAACCAACGCAGGACCCAAGACTTTGGAATTCAGGCCGACTGAGGGCAACCTGCCAGCAGATTACCCATATGTAATGACTGCAACAGTGAATACACTCTCTAACATTTACATTTATGGTAACTGTATACAACTGTACTTCTCCCCACCCTTGTACCACAGTCTGTTTTCTCACCAAAGTAATTTCACTTTCCTAGCAGCTTGTGCTTATTAAATATATTGTGAGATTTTCTGCAAAAGTTTAAAGCTTTTTGCAGTAGGCTGTTGGTGCTTCCTTTGTCACATAAGTGTTAAGTGTTTTCTCCTAAATTCAAAATGGAAATGGCAGTCCATCCATACTGCTCTTTTCAAGCTTGTGTTCTATAGCTGCTTCGTCTGTAAGGAAATTAAATCTGCTTAATTACGGCATTAGTTCAGCTGAAAACAATTTTGAGAGAATCTGTGAGTATAGGTATCATCTGTTGGTTATTAGTGAGGGAAAATTAGTTGCAGGCTGGAGTCTGTATATTACTGAAATGAAGTTTGTCATGTATGGGAGTGGGACCCTCTGGTATGCTGTATTTTTTAGGTGAATAGCGAAAGATCTTGTGACTAAATATTGATGGTTACGAGTAGTAGACTGGACTGGCTTGCTTAATGATTACAAAATATCAAATAAGCATGGCTGTGCCTGGTGAAATATTATGCATGTGCATGATCATTAGGAAGTCGTAGAACCTACCAGAGAACAAATGTGTTTTGAGTTAAGGTAGGAGAAATGGTGAAGCAGTCGATGGAGATCTAGCATAGATTAATTGAAATGGATGAGAAGGTAAGAACACAGAATCTATGGTTCTTTGGGCTTTTGGGAGGTGTAGAAAATTGAATTAGTCAAAAGAGGCTACGAATTGGATGGTGAGGTGTTAACTTGGAGAATGGCACTGGAAGTATTGGCGAAGAGGTGTTCGTGACTAACTGTACTGAAGTTGGGCATGGAATGCCAAGGCCAGTTTTGAATTTTCAGATTTAGAAAAATGAAAGTACTGTGTGAGTTGTGTTAACTGAGAAAGTCTGCAGATGGAAGACCTGTTTCTGGAACAGGATTATTTTGAGATGACATTAAAGTGCTATTTATGATTTGCGGATTTGGTGCGATAGTGTGATCAAAGTAGGCTGAAATTTAGACTCACATTTGTAAATGTGCACAATTTTTTGTGGGATGGTAAACTGTAGTCCACATTAATCAAGTGGGACTACAGTTCAGGTGGGGCTGCATTTGATCATTTTTTTTTTTGTCTGAGGTCCAAGTACTTTATACTTAGGCCTTCATCTTTTGTTTGTACCAGTCTTAGCCGATCTTACAAGAGGCTAAGTAGCTGAAATATCCCCCAATTTTCTTTACCTACTGAATACAGCCTGATTACCATCCCTTAATGCAAATTATTTTCCTGCTCAAAGATAAAATTGGAATTTCCTCCTCTTAGATTGCTAATGCTGAGATGTCCATCATATTGATCTCTGCAGCAGTACCCTTAGCTATGTGTGTTTATATACTGCCAAGGAGTTAACAGCTGCTCAGCTTCTAAAGCTTCAAGGCACCTTCCATGCGCACAAATTGTTAGTCAGCTAGAGCTGGGCTGACTAGAATTCGGGTTTGAGCACCAAGCCCTTCTGAGTTTTCCTGCTGTTGAGAGCAGTCCCCTGGAAGCTTCCGAGGATCAACTGTCTACTTGTGCTGTTCCATTCCTGGTCAGAAAAATTCCCTTTGTGAAAAGTCCAACATTTATGTATTTATTGTAATTTCCTGTTTAGGAAAGTTATTCTGAAGCTAAGTGTTTGTATATTAAAGGACTGTCAAGAGACTTTAATTGTACTTCTAAGTGGGAGTGCACTTTTTTCCTATCACTTTAAAAGTTGTTTAAAGTAATTAAAAATAACCATTTTCAAACAAAAACACAGTAAAAAGTACTAAAATACAGCCCCCCAAAAGTAAATTAAACTCCACACGTAAAAAATGATTTTCAAAGTCTTTAGTTTTTACGAACTTTTGCTGCTTTTTTCTTTGAGGCACCATTTTCGGCTTGATCATGAAACAAACTACTGTTCCAAGAGTATCCTTTCAACCACAAAAACAAAGTTAAGCAAACAGCTTTTGTCACCACAGCAGGCTAATAAGTTGTCTCATAACACTGGTGGGTGACTCTGCTATAACCGTAGCTTGTTCCTCAGACAGATCTTTTACCCCAGATCTCTCTGCTGTAGCACCTGCAGCCAGTATGGAGCAGGGTTAGCTACTTCCTCTACAGCTCTTGGGGTCCATTCAGTGATCAAGGGAGAGGCACTCTTCCCGGTTCCCTCTTCCAGAACAGACAGGTCTTCCCCTTTCAGTCAGAATGTTGTGCCCATTCCAGGGGGAGCTGCTTCTGCAGCCATTAGTAACACTATTGACCCCATTTTTTCCTGTCAAGAATTAACAGAAAACTAAACATGCATCTACTCCTCCTCCACATTCTCTTAGACAGGAGTAGTTTTACTGGGTGTGGCACAGGGATTAACTCTGGTTACTGATCCTTCTTGTAAGGTGATTTCTGGTAAAAGAAGAGGGATAGAGGTAATACTTTTCCTGAAGAGATTCAGTATGTAAATCTAGACAGGAGGATGAAGAGATAGTTATGGGGTTTTCTACTCAGTTTTTTGTTTCAGACTCTGAGGAAAGCTCAGTTTCTGATTCTTCCTGTTGGAGTTTCCTCTTTGTCTCTGACTGTTTCCAGAAATTCCCCATTGTTGCCAGAATGGTGCAAAGTATGGGAGAAAGTGAGTGCTTCTGTAACACTGATTTTCAGAATTTTTAATTGTCAGGCTTATAATTTAAAGCTTATTCTGACTAATTACAAAGGTATGAGGAATGTTTTGTCCTCACTTTTTTCTTATGAGAAAAAAAAAAGCTTTACATTTTCTTCCATCACGGAGTTCTCAACTCATTGTTTACTGTGTGTATCCAAGGCTGTGGCCTCTGGTGCTGTTTTAGGTTTGCCTGGCAGCATTTTCAGAATCTGCCAGATGCTGTGAAAAATGAGAATCTGATGCCAATTTTCATTCTTTCCTCAAGTGGATTCTGATCTGACCCTTGGATCCAACTGCCGATTTTTACAGCTTGTGGATACTAGAATGCTTTCAAGCTCCTTCCTTAACCATAATGCTTAGTCCCCTACCATAACTCGGATCTCATTTGCTGCCTTAACGTACGGACATGGTCGCTGTTAGCTCTCGAGCTTTAGTGTGGTATTTGTGAGTAAAATAGAATTATTATATTTTACCCTTTTCTAGTCATAATATGTATTCCTCCCTTATCCTTTGTACACTTATCAGTGTAATCTTTACCATTGTTGGTAATTTTTTTTCTTTTACCCTTGTGGTAACAACTTTAGATGTTATGTGATCCTATCTCGCCTACATTCTGTACTGATGGGCTTGGAGCCGATCCCTCGGCTCCGACTCGGCATGCTATGCTATAGAGCGAAGCCTCTTATTGGCTGAGCTATTCTCTATCCCAGGATGCACCACCACTAATCCCCCAGATTTCGTTTGCCGCTTACAAGCTAGGACGTGGTCTCAAACTTGGCTGAGCTAAGTACAGTTTTTTTTCTAAAGTTTCCCGTCAGGAAATTCCTTATTCTTACCCAAAAGCTGTTTTAACAGCTATTGTTGTTGTACGAGTGTGTTTTGGTACTTTTTTTGAGGTAAATTGTGTGTTTGTTTAAGGGAAAGGTTTCCCGTTTAAGTTAGAGGGGCCTTCCCCTATTCTTTAGCTAGTTTCTCTTATTTTTTTTTTCTCTCAAGGAGGTCAAGTACCTGTTTAAGTTAGAGGGTCTTGGCCCTCCTTTTTAGTGTTTTCGGTCATTGTATTGTATCGTTAAAAAAAAAAAAAAAAGTTTAAAGTTAAATTTTTTGTATTGTGGTAGTTCTCTCAAGCTAGTGCTTCTTTCCACTGTTTTAGTGTTTTTTGATAGGCATTATGTCAAAAGAACATAGACCCTCAGGGTTCAAAAAGTGCACGAGGTGCGGTTATAAGATGTCTATAACCGATTACCACTCCTCGTGCGTATATTGTTTAGGCACCAAGCACCTACAGGAGTCCTGTAGCGTGTGTCACGCCTTTTCATCTAGAGTCCTCCAAGAGAGGAAGAATAAATTAATACTGAAAGGGCTGATTAAACCCTCCTTCGAGGAGGCCTTATCTTCCTCATCCTCTCCTACCAAGAAGAAGAAAGCGTCGGCTCCGACCAGCCCGTCGGAACCGACTGCTAAGAAACCTAGGCAGGCTTCTCCATTGGCTCCACGGACTTCGGAGCCGAGGGCGGAACGGTCTGCCTCGATGCCTCCAGTCTCGACTCCTCTGGTTTCGGAGCCGAGGACTGGGGCGTCGAGAGGCGGGTCACCTTCATCGGCTCCACTGATTTTGGAGCCGATGAGGGTTGCCGGCTCAGACTCTTCCCCTTCGGCGCTGAAGCCCTCCTCGGCACCGAGGGAAATTGTTTTGGGATCTCCCTCGGAACCGATATTGGTCGAGTCCATTCGGAGCCGGTCCCCCAGTCCTTTGGAGCCGATAGAGAAGTCGGTTTGGACCCGATCGGTTTCATCTAGATCCTCCAAGATGTCCGATTCGGACATCGACAGGGTGCTCCTAAGACTTTTCCAGTCTCCTGTGTTATCGCCTCCAGCCCATTCGGCTTCGGAGCCGATGGTCCACCTTGTAGTTATGGTTCCTCCTCCAACAGCCTCGGCACCGTTGGAGCCGGTGCTGGTGGAGCCGATGGAGGTTTTCGGGTCTGCCCCGACCCTTACTCCAACCCCGGCTCTCAAGTCGGAGTACGGTACGCGGACCTCCTCTGTCTGGCCCGGGGGGGATGCTTCGGGACTGATGTTTTCGGTCCCAAGCCTTCCTCTCGGTGCGTCGGCTGCGAGGGTACCGTCTACTGTTGTGGCCATGGGGGTCGGACCTTCCCAGGATTCTGGTGGTCCGGCCTTCAGGGCCATGAGGAGTGCGTTAGCCAAATCTTCTTTGGCTACCTCCACGGTCTCTCCAGCACCTTCCCTGCATACGGAGACTGGGTCTTTGGCAGTCCCCCTGTCCTTAGACAGCGGAGCCCCGGGGCCTGAGGTCACCCCCACTGGGGGTTCCCCCCCTCCTGGGGGTCCCTCTGAAGCTTCTTCGGAGGAACCCCCAAGGAAAAGACCGTGCAAGAGGAAGCACTTGGACTCCCCCCGATGAGTCTCTCACGTCAGACACTGATCTTGATGATGCAGAGGGGTCCCCTAAGTCGTCCTCAGATGATGTCTCCTTTGCAGACATCCTGGAAGCCCTCAAACAACGAGGCGGCTGGCATTCCAAACCCCCTTCTGCTGACGAGTCGGTGTTCCTTAAGGCCTTCGGGTCTCAGCCCTCCGCCTCCTGGGTGTCTCCGCCCTTCGACGAGCTCCTAGATTTGATCTGTCGAAGGGCGTGGGAACACCCAGACTCTGTGGAACCGGTGCCTGCTCGCCCAAATAAGTTAGTGTCAGCACCCCCAGAAAAGGAGTTTTTGATGAAAGGTGTGGCTGTAGATGCCTTGGTGGTGGCATCTGCTACCCAACAAGATGTAGCAGAGGCTTCGACGTCCGTCCATCCTCCTAATAAGGAGTCTAGGAGCATGGATCGCTACGGTAAGCGCACCCTCAGTTCAGCGGCCTTTACCTTAAGATCCCTGAACTATTTAACGCACTTCACCAGGTTTCAGAGGGATCTGATCAAGGAGCTTTCAGATACCCTCTTGGGTAACCTACCTGAGCAGCTGGCCCAGACGGTTGGCTCTCAGTTGGCTACGCTGTCATCCATATCAAACTCGTCCATGAGGCTCATTTCTTATGCGGCCGAGGGGGCGAGTAGAGCGGCGGGTACAGGCATTGCTCTACGGAGGCAAGCCTGGCTCCGCCTGTGTCATTTTGCGGAAGCCTTCAAGTCTTCCTTTGCCGACGCTCCCTTTGATGGGTCCTCTTTGTTTGGACCCAAGGTAAAGGACACATTGACCCGCTGCGAGCAAGAAGGTAAGACTTTGACTGCCGTAGGGGCACGATTTTCCACTCCCTTTCGGCCTTACCCCAAGGCTAAAAGAGGAGGGAAAATGTGGTTCCGTAGATCTCAGAAGTCTTATCCCTCACAGCAGGAAGATCCCCCTTCTAGAGGCAGAGGAGGGGGAAATTCTTCTGGAAGATGCCGTCCCAGAGGCGGCAGAGGCCCCCGCAACACTGGAGACCGCGAGTCCTTTCGTGGCTCTTCAGCCTTTCACAATCCCTGAGGGATTGCCCGACTGTGCAGCTCCGGAGCCAGTCGGGGGTCATTTTCCGAGGCACCTAAAAGCCTGGGAAGATATCACTCAGGACCGATGGGTGCTTCGAATTATCGCCGGAGGTTACGCCATTCCCTTTTCTCACTCCCCACCTCCGTCCAAGAAAATCCCGGACCCGCCACCCAGTCAACTGGAAATTGCAGCCTTAGAAGTCTCAAAGCTGCTTCAAAAAGGAGTCATCCAACCGGTCCCCGCAGACCAGATCGGATTAGGGACTTAAGATTCTTTTTGGTGCCAAAAAAGACCGGGGACTTGAGGCCCATTTTGGATCTCAGCATTCTAAATCGTTCAGTCAAAAAGTCCAAGTTCCGAATGGTCACCCTACAATCCATTCTCCCACTGCTGGAGAAAGGTGTTTGGATGTGCTCCATAGATCTCAAGGACGCTTATTACCATATCATGGTACGTCAAGCGACCAGGAGACATCTGCGCTTCAGCCTAGGAGACAGTCATTTTCAGTTCCGCGCGCTGCCCTTTGGTCCCACCACAGCCCCCAGGGTGTTCACCAAATGTTTGGCGGTCGTGACTGCTCACCTGAGAAGTCTAGGATTCCAGGTGTTTCCGTATCTAGACGACTGGCTCCTAACTGCCACCTCCAAGCATCTACTATTGCAGAGCCTACAAGCCACAATATCACTGGGCACTTCCCTTGGAATCACCTTCAATTGGCCAAAGTCTGTGTTGCTGCCATCTCAACGCATAAGATTCATCGGAGTAGAGATAGACTCAAACAGAATGCGGGTCTATCTTCCTACAGAGAGGATACAAACCATACAGGCTCAAGTTCGAGCCTTACTTCCCAGATCCAAAGCCCCAGCCAGAATGGCCCTGCAGCTATTGGGATCTATGTCCGCCACGGTTCTTCTAGTTCCCCTAGCAAGGTTGCACATGAGAATTCTCCAGTGGCTTCTTTCAACACAGTGGTCCTTTCAGGATCTCCCTCTCAGTCACCTCATATGGATCACAGAAACCTGCAAACGGGACCTTCGCTGGTGGCTGGTGCCCTCCAATCTGGATCAGGGACGACCCTTTGTTCCGCCTCCTCCTGTGGCCACTTTGACTACGGACGCCTCCCAGATAGGGTGGGGGGGGCATTCCCTGGGCAGGTCAGTCCAAGGCAAATGGCATTCGGAAGAGAGCCTCCTTCATATCAACATTTTAGAAATGAGGGCGGTGTTTCTCTCCCTACAAGCCCTTCACGATTACCTCCCTCAGGGCGTAATTGCTGTTCACTCCGACAACATGTCAGTAGTCTGGTACCTGAACAAGCAGGGAGGGACCAGATCCTACCCCCTTTGCAGAGAGGCCATGAGAGTTTGGGAAATGGGCAGTGTCGACCAAACGATTTCTAGTGGCGACTCATATCCCTGGCAAGTCCAATGTGATAGCCGACAGACTGAGCAGAACTATCCACTCTCCACACGAGTGGTCTCTGAACAGTACGGTTGCAACTCAGATTTTCAGCAAATGGGGAATTCCTTGTTGCGACCTCTTTGCAACCCCGCTGAATGCGAAGTGCAAAAAGTTCTTCTCCCTCACTATGGCTCCGGGGGAGAGCCCTATGGACGCACTAGCCCATCCTTGGCCCACCGGCTTGCTATACGCTTTTCCCCCAGTTCCCCTCCTTCCCAGAGTGATCCAAAAGGCGTCTCACTTGGGGAGCAAAATGATCTTAGTTGCTCCTTACTGGCCTCGTCAGGTATGGTTCCCCTATCTTCGGAAATATGCACTGGACGGTCCATGGTTCCTGGATCAGATCCCAGACCTATTAGTTCATCAGTCGGGACTACTCCACCAGTCCCTCCACACCTTGAAATTAACAGCTTGGCTCCTCCTCTTCCGACTATAGTCAGGAATCATACCTTAGACCCGGAAGTCGTACATATTTTATCTTCGGCCCACAAGTCTGCCACTAAGAAATTGTATTCTAGCAAATGGAAGAGATTTGCTATTTGGGCTCAACTCCGGGGTCTGGATCCCATCACTATTCCTGTATCGGAAGTCCTGAAATTTTTAACTTCCCAATTCAATCAAGGTTCTTCAGTCTCTACCATCAAGGTTCAATTGGCAGCTATTTCCAATTTTCATGAATCTATAAACCCACCTTTAATGAGCAACAGATTGTGTAAGACCTTCATGAAAGGTGCTGCACTTTTACGACCTCCGATTTCTCATCCTGCTCATCCATGGGATCTCGATGTGGTGTTACGTGCCTTAACTTCCTCCCCCTTCGAACCGGCAACAACATGTGTTTTGAAATTTCTATCGTGGAAAACTGCCTTT
The DNA here is from genome assembly GCF_019279795.1 of Protopterus annectens. Classification (NCBI taxonomy): domain Eukaryota; kingdom Metazoa; phylum Chordata; order Ceratodontiformes; family Protopteridae; genus Protopterus; species Protopterus annectens. The sequence continues at coordinate 482,935,706 of NC_056739.1, forward strand.
CTGGTCGCGATTACTTCTGCCAGAAGGGTTTCAGAGCTTCAAGCTTTGTCTGTAAAACCTCCGTACCTTAGAGTATCTCTCAGGCCAAATCCATCATTTGTCCCTAAAGTTTGTTCTAGTTTTTGTCTACAACAGTCATTAGAACTTCCAGTTTTCTTTCCAAAGTACTCAAACAAAGCGGAGTACATATTCCACACATTAGATGTCCACAGGCAATTGCGTTTTTATTTAGATAGGACCAAACAAACAAGGGAAACAGATCAATTGTTTGTGTCCTTTTCGGATAATAAATTGGGCAAAGCCGTCACAAAGGTCACTATTGCCAAATGGATCAAGGACTGTATTAGTCAAGCTTATTCCTCTTCTAATAAAGAGCTTACGACCTCTGTCAAAGCTCACTCTACAAGAGCTATGGCTACTTCAATAGCATTCCATTCTAAGCTTGCCATTAGTGACATTTGTGCTGCGGCTACGTAGTCTTCCCCGCACACCTTCATTTCCCACTACAAATTGGATGTGGCATCTCGGGGGCGAGCTTCATTTGGTTCCACAGTGCTCAGGAGTGTTTTCCAGTGAGCCACCCAGGATTTAGGTGCTAGGGACGCTGTTCCATCAGTACAGAATGTAGGCGAGATAGGATCACATAACATCTTTTAGTTATGTACTTACCATAACTTTAGATGTTTGGGATCCATCTCGCCATTCTAATAACCACCCTCCTTCCCCCTTCCTTGGAGATCAGAAGAGATCGGACGGTCCGAATCCTATTGTTTCCTCTTGAAACATCTGGCAATGTTATATAAACAAGTTATGTATGTGTGCATGAATGCGGACAAACAAGATCTGGGGGATTAGTGGTGGTGCATCCTGGGATAGAGAATAGCTCAGCCAATAAGAGGCTTCGCTCTATAGCATAGCGTGCCGAGTCGGAGCCGAGGGATCGGCTCCGAGCCCATCAGTACAGAATGTAGGCGAGATGGATCCCAAACATCTAAAGTTATGTTAAGTACATAACTAAAAGTTACCATTGTTGGCAATCCCTTTCTTCACATATTCTTTCATTAAAAAAAAGTATTATTACTGTATTCAGTTTTTCTGCTTTGTCTGCTTTAATGGCTGGAAAACCTTCAGGTTTGTAAAAATGTAAAGATTATGGGCATACAATACCTCTATCTGATGCACATGATTCCTGTGTGCACTGTTTAGGCCTTCGCTCATTTAAGAGTTGTGCGACATTAAGGCCTTTAATCCATGGGCCTCAGTGGACCTCAAAAATAAACTAATTCTAAAAAGTTAGCGGACTTCTTTTTTGGAGACTTTATCTGGAGCTCAGCTCTCCAAAATATTAGACAAGGAGTCCAGAAAGTACATAGGATCCTTCCACAGATGCTCTAGTCCTAGCTTTGACCATACTCTTGAACCTTCTCCCAAGGTGTCTAAACGGACGGATCAGAGTTCATCGGATCCTGAAGACTAAACCTCAGATCTGACAGCTTCTGATAACAGATGCACATCATCAGATCAGACACACTTTGAGCCGAAGAAGCTCTGTCAACCCCAAATGTATTTTCTTATTGTACACTTCAGAGCAATGCTTTCCAGTTTAAGACCTCTGATATACTCACTCAAAGTAAATTTAAATCTTACACATCCAAATGCTTCTGGGAAAGCCTGACACAGATTTCCAGCTGTCCCTTCCCCAAAGTAATATGTTAATACTGCCACCAATCAGAGTGTCTTCATGCCCTTCTAAAGGGGTGTCCAGTTATGAAAATTAAATATCAGAATAAATGATAGCTATGACTATAAGCCACCGGGCCGTCTAGGGGACCTAGGTAGTATCAAACAAGTAGAAGCGTTCTCTAATCGCTAAAGAAAAACACTGATTTCCAGCCACAATGTAAAGTAATGAAAAACAGTTAATAAGTAAAATGATTACAAGAATGTAAATCAGTAGCTTTTAATAAAAAAACAGAACTCAGTCACCGGAAATATAAATTAAACTCCAGGATAAGAGTCCATTATTTTAGGGAACAAAACTCATTTTAATAAGTAAGCTTTCCTAATCTAACTAAAGAATGCTGCCCCTAATCTAATCAAGCACACAACAGCAAGGTCAAGGCAATCTTACAGTTTTTGATGAGTTCTCTTTTCTGGTATCCACTGACTGTGATTCATCACAAACTGCTGCACTTGACAAACTGCAGTGCCAACTGTCTTAGCTTAAAAAAATAACAGCTGTTTGAAAAAGTTATTTTTCTATCAGTCAGTTGTTTAAATCGCTTAGCAACCAGAAACATTCTAATAACATCACTCGCTTGTTCAGCTGATTCTCCACAGTGTTTTAGAATGTCCCTCTCAGACATGCGCAAATAGAAATGCATCAAAATACTGACAGATTCTCTGAACATTCTGTATAAACAGGGAAATGCTCAACATTTTAAAGCTTGTTTACATTTTCACAAGTAGACATGCTGGCATACAATACAAGTTAATCTGAGAAAATACACATCTCCTCTCACATGCTAACACAGATGAGTGTTTTGATTTTCTTCATATCTTGGGTCATCCATTGATTATATCTGTGCGGCTGCAACTTGGATTAATCCTCATACATTTATTACTCATTACAAATTGGATCTGGTCTCAAGGGGAAGAACAGAATTCAGCTCAATAGTGCTCAGGAATATCGTTCCCTAGAGTCCTAGCTGGGGACTCTGTCCCACATGAGAAATGAATGAAAATTGACAAGATCAAATAAAGGTGTTATGTAATCACCATAACGTTCCAGCTGTGGTGCTCATTTTCTTTTCTTCCTCAACTCCCCTCCCTCCAACCCCTTACCATTTTGTTCATGACTAACTTTTGTTCGTGAATGAGAAGAGACCAAGGGAAGTAATGATGTGATGTCAGTCTTAATCTATTCTTGACTGACGAGTACTCTGTACCGACCCTTGGAACCAATACAGCTGTTGTATAGCTGGCGTCAGCCCAAACAGTTCTCTCGAACTACAAGTCTACCCATAATTCCCCTCTAGATTACCCCAGATCTTGTTTGCTGCTTTTTAGAATGACAGGTCAGCCAGTCATCTCTTGTAGCCAAGTATTTTCTAAATTTCTTAGTTATTTCTTATTAAATTAGTTACATTTTCTACCTTTTGCTTCATAGTTTCTATTGTCTAGTTGTTTGGCCTACCCTGAATGTGTTTTTCTTTTGTACCATGGTAATTTCTTTCCCTCAACCATCACTGGTAGTTCTTTTCTATTTTTTTTACCATTGAGGTAACTTTTCTACCATTGTTGATAGACTTTCCCTCTCTTTCTTTGGAGTGTGTTTCATAATTTTATAGTTATGGCATAAAAGCCAAAATCTACAACCACAGGATTCGAACAATGTACTGAGTGCGGCAGAAAAATGCCTAACTCAGTCATGATTGCGTTTATTGCTTGGGTGTGCCTCACTTGAGTGTGGATTTACCATTTGCCAGGGTTTTAGTGATAGAACCCATGCTGAGAGAAAGAATAAGTTAATCCTCCAAGGCCTCCTTAACACCCCTTTCCAGGAAACGTTGTTCAAGGCTGACCAGTCTCCTCCGGATTCTGTCCTCTTAGGTGCTGTCATCCCCTTTGGCACTGACCATTAAGAAGCACAAATATGCCTCTGAAGGTTCCACCTCAGAACAGAAATCCAGGGTTCCAAAACTGTCGGAATGGTCAAAGTCTCCAGTACCATAGAGTTCTCCTGTTACTTCTATGGTTCAGAGCCTTCATTCTACAGTTCCTGACTGTGTCTACGGCTCTGACTTGGGTGCTGGCTCTTCCACCCTTGGTGCAACAGATGGTACAGAAGCAAACCATAATTTCGGAACCCAGGTCTACTTGATCATCTTCATTGGATCCCTTCCTTGGACAATTACCCTGTCCGTTTCTAGAAAGACCAGACTCTTTCAGCCCTTTCAATGTGCTCTACCACAAATTTTTCAGAACTGGGCATTAGGTTGGTGAACCAGATCTTGGCAGCCCGGGGTCTTTCCTCTGCTGTTCAGCCCACTCTCCCTCCTGGAGCCGCTAGTTTTTCCCGGAGTGCACCCAATTACTCTCCTCCTGTAACCTCAGTGTAGGATTTAGAGCCTTTGGCTCCATCTACCCAGGTTCCTATCACTTCGGCACCTTTGCCAGCGATGCAGTCTGGCTCTGGCCCCCACGGTACCTTTTTCCCCAAGACCGTGTCTTTGCCATCGAGCATGGAGGGTTCATGTCTGTTCCGAGCATTTCTATGAAGCCATCAGTGCCCCTTAAGGCGACGGCTGACCCTTCCTCAGTTCCAGTCTGTCAGGTGAGACTGTCAGGGCATGGTGTGACCCCGTGTTTGTCGGTCTCTGTTCCGGGCTCCAATCCCTCCTCAGGGGGTCTTGCCTTTCATGCTGTGGAAAGGGCTTTGGCCACTGCTTCTTCTCATGTGGCTCCTGGGTTATGGAGTCCCCCCTTGAAGCCCCAGGCTCTTCAGTTCAGGCACCAGCCTTTACCCCCGGACAGCTCACATCATAGTCGCAAGACTTGCCTTCTAAGGGTACATTCTCTTCCGAGTCCTCCTCAGATGGTCCCACTGAGGAGTCCCATCAGAAGAGATCGTGCAAGAGGAAGCGCATCAATTCTCTGGACAAATCCTTCAGAGGACACAGATTTCGACGAGGGTGGAAAGTTCCCTACAATCACCCCCCAGAAGACTTTCTGGAGATCATAAAGCAGAGGGGTGGTTGGATACCCAAAGACCCATCCTCTGAGGAATCTGTGTACTTACAGGCTTTAGGGGCACCTCCTGGATGACCCCACCCACTCACGATTTAATTAAACTAATTGCTCAGCGGGCTTGGAAGGCTCCTGATGCTGTGGAATCCGTCCCCTGCAGATCTGATAAGACACTTACTGCTCCAGAGGATCAACCCCACTGAGCTAAGGGCTTGGTAGTAGATACCATGATGGAAGCAGCAGCCATTAAAAAAGAACTTGCCAAGGAAAGTTCTACTGCCCACCCACCGAACAGAGTCCAGGACTATGGACAGATTTGGGAAGCACGTCTATGCATCATCGGCCTTCTCTATCAGGTCCTTGAACATCTTGGCACATTTTACTAAACTCCAAAGGAATCTGATCAAGGAGCTGTGGCTGAGGGGGTCCAGGAAAAGTTGGCCTCCCAACTAGCTACCCTAGAGTTTATTTCAAACTCATCCATGAGGCTCCTTGCACATGCAGCCAAAGGGGGTCGACCATGTCAGTAGGCGTTGCTATACGGAGTCACGCTTGGATGCGCCTGTGAGTTTGCGGAACAATTCGTATCTTCCTTGGTCAATGCCCCCTTTGGATGGGTCCACCTAGCTTGGTCCCAAAGTCAAGGAAACTCTTCCCAGGTATGAGAAGGATGGAAAGACTGTGTGCTGTAGTCATACATTTCTCCACTCCTCAGTGATCCTACTCCAGGAATCAAAGGAGTGGCAGAATTTAGTTCAACAAATCCCAGAAGCCTTTCCAGGGCATGTGTGTCTCGCTCCCCTCAGGCCAGAGGGAGGATTTAGTGAAAGACGCTGTCCCAGAGGCAGGAGTAGTCTGCACAATCAAGGTTCCAGAGATTTGTTCTCCGGTCAACCTTATCAGCTCTCCTGAAGGCAGACCCAATTGCTTACCTCTGGAGGCAGTCGAGGGAAGATTTTCCGTGCACCCAAACACCTGGCGACGCATAACCACTAATGCTTGGGTGCCAAGGATAATTACCAGAGGCTAATTCCATTCACCCTTTATACGAGGATCCCTGCAAAACTCCCCGACATTCCACCCAGTCAGAGAGTTCAAGCAGCAATAGAAGTACAAAAGCTCCTAGAAAAAAGTCATCCAAGAAGTCCCGCCAGACCAGTTAAGATCCGGTTTTTATTCAAGATTATTTTAGTGCCAAAGAAAACAGGACTGGAGACCAATTTTGTATTTCAGTATTCTAAACAACTTTGTCCAACAAGCAAAATTCCAGATGGTCACTGTTCAGTCTAGTCTTCCTTTCTTAGAGAAAGACTATTGTATGTGCTGTAACTACTTTCAAGACTCGTATTACCACATAAAAGTGGACAAATGCTCAGTTTCTCTGCTTCCAAATAGGGCCAGTCATTTCCATTTCAGAGCCCTGCCCTTTGGTCTCACCACAGCCCCCAGGGTGTTCACCAAATGCATGGCAGCGGTCACAGCTCACTTGTGGCTGAACAGATCCTGACCGTTTCTTTACCTAGATGACTGGCTTCTTCCAGGCATCTAACTGCAACAGACTATGAACTTCATACTGGACCTGTCCCACCAATTGGGCATAACAGTAAATGCTACAAAGTCCCAGTTTACTCCCACCCAAGAAATGGAATTCATCAGAGCTAGTCTCAACACATCCTTTTGCAATTGGGTTGCTTCCCCTTCACAGGTTGCAGAAAATATAGATGCAAGTTCATCCTCTACTGCACTCAGATATCTGCTCAACTGATTTTACAAGCCCTGGGCTCCATGGCAGCTGCTATCACTTTAGTCCCACTAGTAAGATTTCACATGAGACTTCTCCAGTGGCTATTAGCAAACCAATGGTCAGTTCTGTCTCATCCCACGAACCACTTAATTTTCATTTCCAGCTGATGGAAGAATGATCTAATCTGGTGGATGCATTCAGAGGTGATTCTTCAAGGTTGTTCCTTTGTCTTCTCCCAGTCCAAGGCCATAGTGACCACGGATGCTTCCTAGATTGGGGGGGGGCATTATCTAGGGAAGGCAGTCCAAGGCACTTGCTCTCTCTCCGAGGCCAACCTGCACATCAGTGTACTGGAGCTAAGGGCAGTGCTTCTGGTGCTGCAAGCATGTCGTTCTGCCTTGCCTCTAGGGATAATGGCTGTTTAGTCAGTCATGTCAGTCATCTGGTACATCAACAAACGGGGGAACCCATTGTGTTGAAAAACCCTTAGTGTGGCAATGAGCCATAACTGCCAACTGCTTTCTGATAGCAGTGCACACCCTGGGGAGTTCCAGTGTAATTGCGAACAAATTGAGCAGATAAATCCTCATGCCTCATGAGTGGTCTCTGAACCCTAGAGTAATGGAGATTTTTCTTCATTAGGGCCAGCCTTGCTGCGATAGATTTGCCTCACCTTTGAACAAGTGCAGAAGCTACTTTGCCCCAATTCCCCCTCAGGGGCAAGTCCCCCAGCGATGCTGCTCTTCACAATTGGCCCCTGGGTCTACTCTGTGCCTCCCCCCTTCCATCTGATCCCATTATTTCTCAAGAAAACATCTTGATTGAGAAGCAAAGTGATCCTCATTGCTCCTTATTGCCCTCAACAGATATAATTTCCCTTCCTTTGCCATCAAGTACTTTGTCTCCCATGGATTCTGGACCCAGTTCTGCATCTCCTGTCCCATCCCCAGGGACTAGTGCATCCCAATCTTCAGACTCAAGCTAACAGCTTGGTTCTTCCACTAGTCGCCAGGTATAAAGCTATACCTTTTCCCATGCGGCATATTTTGTTGGCATCTTCTAAACAATCCGCCAGAACTCTTCATAAGCAAATGGAAGACATTTTCTATGTGGGCCTCTAACAATGGACTAGATCCTTTTTCAGTGCCAGTAGAGAAAATTTTGGAATTCCTAGCTGCCTCCTTTAGTAAAGGAACCTCTGCCTCTACAGTCAGTTATTTTGGCAGCAATTTCAAATTTTCATATCTGATTTGGAGACCAACCTTTGATGTCTCTCAGACTTTGCAAGGTTTTTCTAAAGGGTACAATACACATAAAACCTTTTAAAGATCCTCTCCCACCTTGGGATCTGATTCTAGTACTGCTATCACTTACAGCACCACCATTTGAACCAGAAGCTATTTACGATTTAAAGTTCCTTTCCTGAAAGACATTACTTATCATAACGTCACTTCCGCAAGATGAGTCTCCAAATTACAAGCACTATGTTCTAAAGCTCCTTACTTACTTTTCCATAAGGGCAGAGTGTCACTCAGGACAAATCCAACCTTTCTTTCTAAGGTGATCTCAGATGTTAATATCAATTGGTCTATAGACTTGCCTATATTTTTTCCCAGATTTTTCTAACAAAAGAGAGTACTGCCTTCACCTCCTAGATGTACACAGGCAGTTGCAGTTCTACATAGAACTAAACAGTTTAGGTGATCTGAAGAATTGTTTATATCCTTCTCCAGTGCAACTTCAGGCAGATCAGTGTCCAAGATAATTTTCTCCAGGTGTTTGAGAGAATGTGCATCTTTCATCTATAAGAATTTGATTCTCTCATAACCAGTCAAGGCACATTCTACTAGATCAGTGGCGACTTCTGCTGTCTTACACTCCAAAGCTTCCATGTCAGAAATTTCTGCAGCTGCTACTTGGGCAAAGCATCATACCTTTATTACGCATTACAAATTGGATATGGTCTCCGGGGGTGGGGGGGCATATTTTGGTTTTATGGTGCTCAGGAATGTCCTTACATAAGGCCTCCCAGGATATATAAGGTAGCTGGGGACTCTGTCCCATCAGTCAAGAATAGATGGCTTGACAACATCAGGTAAAGAACAAAGAAGTTACATCTTACCGTAAGTTTCCATCTGTGTTGTCGATCTTCATCTATTCTTGCACCCCTCCTGCCAGTCCCCTCCTTCAGGTTTCTGGTGGAGGCATAACCTGTCCTGGGTTTTTATTGTTACCTGTTCCTTGGACAAGGCTTCTGACGTTTATTACACTGTTGTTCTGTCTTTTGCAAACTTGATCTGAGGTAATCTAAAGGGGGGAATTATGGGTAGACTTGCAGCTCAGGAGATTTTTTTTGGCTGATGTGAGCTATACAACTCCAGGATCAGTTCCAAGGGTCAGAACAGAGTACCCATCAGTCAAGAATAGATGCACAACACAGATGGAATGTTATGGTACGACATGACTTCTTTTTATGGTGCGTGCACAGCTTTTTTTTTTTCCTTAGGATAGATATTGTTTTTGGCCCCTCTGCTCCAGAGGTTATAGGTTCATAGGTTCATACTAGGCTATCTGCCCTAGGGCATTTATAAGCCTAGCCAGAGTTGTGTGGCTTTCACCACCCCTTAGGTTGAAGAATACTATACCCATTAGTTTGCCGTGCCTCTGTCCAGCAGTGATACAGAGATGATCCCCGTGGTAAACCTACGATCTCCCATCCACTGGTCAAAATTCCTCTTGAACAGAGCCAGTGAGGTGCTTTGTCTCACATGGACCGGGATTCTGTTCCACAGCATAGGGAGTCTCTGGGTGATGAATCTGTCCCTCCAGCACGTCCTATTTATATCCGTGTTGAGGTTTAAGTCTCTTGCTTTTGTGGCTCTGGTGGATTTGGATTTTTTGAGGTGGAGCATGTCCATTAATTCCGGGTTGGACATGGCCTTGTATGTCAGGCACAGGTCACCTCTGAGCAGACGGTATGCGACTGAATAGAGCTGGAGTTTTTTCAGTCGGGCAGCATATGGCATATTTTTGAGCCCCTTTATCCTTTTGGTGAGGAACTTTTGGGGTCTTTCCAATTGCTGCAGGTGTCTGGTAAGATACATTCCGAATGGGGCATTGTAATCAATCATTGGTCTGATAAGTGAAGAGTACAGGGGAACAATGACCTCCCTTGATCTGGATGTGAATCCCTTCATAATCAGGTGGGCAATGTAGAAGGTCCTCCTAACCACTTTGGCAATGTGAGTGTCAAAAGAACGGTTACTGTCAACTTGGGTCCCCAGGTCCCTGATAACCTCTTCTGTGCTTAATGGATTGCCACCTATGTGGTAACTTGGGGTTACCTTGTTTTTACTAAAGGGTATGACCATACATGTTTTGGCGTTTAGCTTAAGGCCATGGCTCTGGCACCAGTTATCCGTTTCTATGAGACCTCTCTGAAGGATATCTGTGTCTGATGGATTTTCAACTATGGAGCCCAGTTTGCAGTCATCTGCAAACTTTGTCAGCCACAATCCTCCTATGTTTGCCTGCACTTCTGAAAAGTAGATGCCGAACAAGAGGGGGCCCAGGACTGAGCCCTGTGGGACACCGCTTGTGACCGGCTTGGAGTCTGACATGGCACCAGCAACTCTAACCCTGTGGGTTCTGTCCTTGAGCCAGTTTGCAACCCATCTTGTGACATATGGGTTTACATTTAAGCTGGTTAGCTTTTCTATGATACCCGAGTGGGGTATTGTGTCGAAAGCTTTTGCAAGGTCAAGGTAGGCTGTGTGAACTGCCTTACCCTCATCAATGGCCTTGGTGACTGTTTCAAAAAAGTCGACCAAGTTCAAGAGGCATGATCTACCCTTGACAAAGCCGAATTGGGTAGGATCCAATGTCTGTAGGTCCCCTATGTCTTTATTTATGAGTTCCATTATGATCCTCTCCATAGCTTTGCAGACCAGGCTTGTTAAGCTTATGGGGCGGTAATTACCAGGGTCCGTAGAAGCACCGCCTTTGCGGAGTGGGACCACAGTTGCCGTATGCCACTCTTTGGGTACGTATCCTGTGGTAAGGCTAAGATTAAACAGCAGCCTTATGTGTGAGTTTAGTTCCTCAATGAGTTCGTGTAGCACACAGCCGGGGACACCATCCGGTCCCATTGATGCTGTGTTTTTAGCTTTAGAGAGAGCAGCTCTCACCTGGGCATTTGAGATGATTGGGAGGCTACACTCTGCTGGGATAGATATTTCTCCTTTTGGGGGGAGGGAGGGGAGAAATTTTCACTGAACCTGTCTGCCAGTATGTTTGCAATGTCTGTGGGTTCAGTGATTTTTGTATCATTTTGGACTAATTCTGAGCATATCTGGGAGTTTCCACCCAGATTTCTAACATAGCTAAAGAAGGCCTTATGATTGTCTTTTGAGTCCTTGGCGATTTCTCTCTCAAAGTTGGCCTTGGATGATTTTATGAGTGATCGTAGTTTTTTACTAGTATTGATCAGAGATGTCTTCCCTTTTAGGGATTTTGCTCTATCTTGTAGTAGCTTTCTCCTCTTGTTGTAAAGTTTGTTTATGGCTGGGGTCCACCAGATCGGGCGCTTGCCTTTGGTGGAAAGGGTCTTGATTTTATTTGGGATTGCTTGATCCATGCAATCCTGGAGGTGCTCGTAGAAAGCATTTGTAAGGGATTCAGCAGCATAGGTTGTGGTTTCCAATGGCTCAGGGGCCTTGAAGGATACCACACCAGTCTTAAGAAGTGTGAAGTTGGCTTTTGAGAAGTTCTTCACTGTGGTCTTTTTTGTTGGGGGTGGGGCCGGGATGTGGATCTCCAGTGAGATTAGTTTATGGTCTGATCTCACCAATGAGGGATATACTTCCGGTGTGGAGCATTTTGTCCCCATGTTTGTGATGATCAGGTCTAGTATATTTTCACCTCTTGTGGGAATGGTGACAAGTTGTTCCTTAGCATTTGAGTTTATGAACTCCAGGAACCTTTGGGCTAGGGTATTGGGGCTTGAGTAATGTTCCCAGTCTATGTTTGGGTAGTTGAAGTCACCCAATATGATGGTGTTTGGAGAGACATTTATACTCTCCAGTGTCTTCAGGAAGGCTGTGTGGGGTTCCTGAGTTTGAGAGGGTGGCCTGTAACATGCTACAAACTGTAGAGCAGTTTTGCCTATGGTTAATTGCACCTGAATGGTCTCTGATGCTTCGTGAGTTGCCACCAGCCTGGAGGTGTGGGTATCCTTGATGAATATGGATACACCCCCTCCTTTTGTGGTACGGTCCGGGTTTTGGGGCCGGAACGCATGATATGAGGTAAAACCTGATAGTGCCGGGGTGCTCTCAGGAGCCTTGAACCAGGTTTCAGTCACAGCACAGACATCGATGTTCTCCATACTGATGACGGCTTTGAGGGCGTGCATCTTGAGATTTAGACTTCTGGCATTGAGCAGCATTATCCTTAGTTTTTTTCCATTATTGTTTTCTAGGGTGGTGGGTTTAGAATTTGAGCCTTGTCTAAAAAAGGCACTATGGGGGTTGCAAGAGCCTTTGCCAATATCCGGAAACCCAGGGGTGACAGGTGCAAGCCATCCCTTGCGAAGCAGCGTGGCTTGTCAAGCATGTCATTCCAGGCAGACAGACATTGGATCCCCTTAGAATGACACCAGAAATTATTAAAACTGATCATTTTGTCTCTCTATTGTGGCATCATTCTTGGTGAAGGTAGGATACTGCTCAGGGTCAGGGTCATACCAGCCTGGGCTACATAATCTGAGAGCTCCTTTATGTCTCTTTTCATGTAGTCCAGGGAGGTACGTCTCAGGTCATTCACATCGGCATGGACAATGACTGAGTCATACTTGTACTTGCTGTGGAGTGACCTGAGTGCTTGTGTTATGTGGCGGATTCTAGCGCCCGACAGGCAGCTTACTGTGACCCTCTCCTTGCTCAGTCTGGTGAGTGGGACGTCAGTGTGTCTGACTATGGAGTCCCCTATGAAAGTGCGTCTGGCATTGTGTTTGGCCTTAAGGGCTGTGACTGATTTGCACACTGATTTTGTGATCTATGTGTTGCTTGTGTTATGTCATGAGGTGGCAGTTGTTTGGGTGTCTGCTTTGGAGGCCTCTGCTGTTTTGGTAGATTTTTGATCAGTGCCTCCGAGTATGTCTTTGTGTGATGTCCTTCAAGGATGCATCTGCAGTCCTTACATATGGGTTGTCCTGCCTCAGGCAGCCCTTTGGTCAGACGAATTCCAAAGTCTGGGTCCGGCGTCGGCTGATGTCGCCCTTTTCCCGACGTCACAGCGCTCGGGGTATAAAAGCGTCAGCCGACGCCATGTTCCTCAGTCTTTCTTGCCACGAGGTGCCCGAAGCAGAAGCAGTTCGCAAGTGCCGGTCGGCCAGCTCCTGTGATTTCAGCTACCGAAGACTTCAAAAAAGCTAAGTACCCCGTTCGGGACTCTTTCTTGCCTCAGTCGATGTCAGATCAAACGCTTAAAGTTAATAATTGTTTATCTTGTGGGAAACAAATACCTCATAAGGATTTCCACTCTTACTGCTTACCCTGCCTATACCCAGACCACAACGTCTCTGCCTGTTCAGCCTGTGCTTCCTTCAATAAACGCACTCTTAGGCATCGGGCAGAGTTTGCAGAGGAATTTTTTGGGGACAATTTTTGTTATATCATGCCGTCGGAGCTTCCGACAGCACATTTACCCAAAAAACGAAAGGATAAGGACCGACACACACGGTCCGCGGTTCCGGCCGACTCAACGCCTAGGCCTACTGCGAGTGTCTGTCTCTTCTGAAGCCGAATCTCTACCGCTTCAGACCGACGACACCGCACAACCGGTAACTTCGGTACCGGAGGCCATCCCTGGGTCGGTCATAGAATTTCCGTCTGAAACCGGTGCTCAGGAAATATCCGACACCATTTCTGTGGATAAATCTACCCCAGCACGTGGGGCAGCCAGACCTCCTGTATCCATGTCCATTAAGGCCTTTACACGGGCTAAAGCTGCTAAACAGCCAAAATCTCTCCCTCCCAAGGCTATTCCTCAGGGATCCACTACCAGTTCACAAATCTTAACCTTGGCTGAGGACCTTATTTCCTTAATCAGGGGCTCTCAGCCACATCCAGACAGGGGCTCTCAGCCTCCTCCAGGCAAAAGGCCCAGGGTTGAGCAGACAGATCCCCAGTCTTCTGATGAGGCCTCAGATGACTCTGTCCTTTCGGACTACCAGGAGGAGGCCCTTCCGGCCTAAGAGGATTCTGATGCAGGGGAATCTATTCCCTTGGCCTCCCCACCCGAAGAGTTTTCCTTTGGGGAGACCCTTCACACCATGAGAGAGCATTTCAAATGGCAAGGCCAGGAATTCTCTGACTCCAGAAAGAGGTTAAGGACCTTTTTACATTTACCTCAGCATAGACCTTTGGCTATTCCTCCTGTTTTGAATGTTATAGAAGATGTGTACTCTGAGTCTAGTACTTCCCCTGACTCCCTTCCTCCGGCCCCTGTCAAACCTGACAAGTACTACAGGGTCCCGGACTCACATCTATACCTTTACAAGGGCCACACTGCTGACCCAGAAACCATTTCCCAGGGCCCTAAAGGGGTTACATCTACCACTGCCAAGAACCCACTTCCTTCTGAAAGGGAATCAAGGGCTTTAGAGAGCTGGGGTAAAAAAGTATATACTTCTTCCACTCTTTCTATGAGAGCATTAAACTGTCAATTCCATATGATACAGTATCAAGAGTATCTGTTAGATGAATTGCATAAAAAACTATCCTCTCCTTGAACCCCTTGACCGCAAGGCCCTTCAGGATCTGGTGCATAACTCTCAACAGGTTAGCAACCATTTCTTACAGTGTGGTTATGATGCATTGGAAGCTTCATGTTGGTCAGCAATGACAGGTGCAGTTATACGTAGACATGCTTGGCTGAAGGAACAAACACTGCCAGATCATGTTAAAGCAAAGCTTCTGGATGCACCACTGGAAAAACAAAAATTATTTGGTTCCACGGCTCAAGAGGTCTTAAAGAAATTTGAAGAAAAGGCTAAATCAGTTCAAACAGTCAAAGATTTTCTCCAGGTCCAACCACCTAGATTCAGCAGAAATTGGCCTTCTAAGAATTGGTCTTTTCCGGACACAGACAGATTTCAAAGAGGGAAAAACAGACGTGGCAGAGGTAGAGGGCAAGCTCGAGGCTCCTACAGAGGACGTCAATGGCAGCCTCCTACCCAGAGAGGTAGTGCAGGACCTACATCTACTGCACAAGGACAAACTCAATGACTTGACTTTGACTCCGCCAACCAGGGCTCAATTGGAAGCACCTTTGGGCGGAAAGCTATCTTTATTCTCAGTAAATTGGCACAGTATTACAAAGGACAAATGGATACTGCAAATAATAGACAAAGGATACAGATTCCATTTTCATACATTACCAAGAAGACAAGGCATGCCAAACCTGCCACCAAATCAAAGGGCAGAGGCTTTCAAGCAGATTTCCAAACTACTACAAATGAAGGCAATAGAAAAGGTTCCTTTCACAGAGCAAGGCCAAAGATTTTATTCCAGACTATTCCTTGTTCCAAGAAAAGAAAAGCAATGGAGGCCTATTCTAGACTTGTCCGCACTGAATACTTATCTCATCGTGCCAAAATTCAAAATGCTGACCTTACAGCAGCTCCTTCCCATGCTGGGCAAGGGGTCCTGGCTGGTAACTCTAGACCTCAAGGAGGCATACCTGCATGTCCCTATCAGACAAAGTTGCAGAAGACACCTCAGATTTCTTGCAGGTTCAGAGCATTATCAATTCTCAGCATTGCCCTTTGGCTTATCTACTGCGCCCAGAGTATTCACGAAATGCCTGGCATCAGTAGTTGCACATTGCAGACTTGAGTGGATTCAAATATACCCATACCTGGACGACTGCCTTATACAAGCGGACAGCCAACAACATTGTTAAAACACTTGAGCTATGCCATCCGCCTACTACAGGCCTTGGGATACACAGTCAACTATCAGAAATCAAGACTTGTTCCATCCCAAAGAATAATTTTTCTGGGTGCAAAGCTGGATACAAACACCCAAACAGCTTTTCTCACAGAAGAAAAACAAGAACTACTACGGGATTATTTCAAAAATCTGACAACACAAACCCAGCTGACTGCAAGGAAAATCCTGCAGGCCCTGGGTTTCATGGCATCTTGCATTCTGCTGATTCCACAAGCAAGGCTGCATATGAGGAAACTGTAATGGTACCTAAGGAGTCTATGGTCTCAACACAGTCACAGCCTAGAAGCTTTGATCCCCCTGATTCCATGCCTTCAAAAGGAATTTCTGTGGTGGGCACAAGCAAGTCAGTCAAACATGGGCCTACCTTTCAGCAAGCCTCATATCAGCCAAACCATCACAACGGACGCCTCAGACCATGGATGGGGAGCGCACATGAAGGGCAGATGTATTCAGGGACAGTGGACTCAAAAGGAATTGCCTGCACATCAACCAAAAGGAAAGGCTGGCAGTGATACATTCAATCGAGGCCTTCAAACATTTCCTGCATCAAGGTCACCTGCTAATAAAGACAGAAAATACCACAGTTATGTGGTACATAAACAAGCAAGGAGGTACCCATTCCTACCCTCTTTGCAGACTGGCAATGAATCTTTGGGAACTTTCCCTAAAACGCAATATACAACTGCATTCCCAGTTCGTACCAGGAAAGGAAAATGTACTGGCGGACTGCCTAAGCAGAAACACCATGGATCCACACGAATGGATGTTGCATCCAGACATTTTTCTTCAGATAACACTATCTTGGGGAAGGCCGGACATAGATCTTTTTGCCTCCCCCCCCACAACCATCACCTGAAGAAATTCTGCACAAGGACATACCATCCCCAAGCATGGAAGTTGGACGCCCTATCCTTCAGCTGGAATGCTCTAACAGTATTTGCATTCCCACCTCTTTCGTTAATGAGCAAGGTCTTACTGAAGATCAGGACAGAACAACCAAAAGTGATTCTGATAGCTCCGGACTGGCCAAGACAACACTGGTACCCACTGTTAAAAAGCATGGCACGCACGAACCCGTGGCCCCTACCACAATGGCCACTTCTTCTGACACAGCACAACTACAAAACTCTGCACTCCAGCCTGAAAACCTTGCAACTGACAGCCTGGAAAATACCTTGACTCCTCACCAGGATAAACTATCCAAGAGGGTAAAGGATATCATCATGGAAGCTCGGCGGCCTTCCACAACAAAGGCATATTCAGCAAAATGGAAAAGATTTCGAACCTGGAGCACCGCACAGGGTCAGGATGGCCTTTCTTACTCATCCATAAAAATCCATGCTTCAGCTATTTCAGCAGAGTACAACACTGATCCACCTGTATTTTCTCATCCTCTGCTAAGGCAATTTCTAAGAGGGATAAAAAAAATCAACCCTCCAAGGACGCCACCAGTGCCTACATGGGACCTTAACTTCATGTTGGAAAAATTAACGCTACCCCCATTTGAACCAGCAGCATCTGCAGAACTACAATTCCTGTCTTGGAAGACTGCCTTCCTTCCTTCTGGCCATAACCTCAGCAAGAAGAGTATCTGAGTTGCAGGCCCTTATGGCTGTACAACCATTTCTCATTTTCCATAAGGACAGAGTCTCTTTGAGAACCAATCCCTCATTCATGCCAAAGGTGGTATCCAGGGTCTCACTGAACCAAGCTATCCACCTGCCTACTTTCTTTCCAAATCCACAAAATAAAGGAGAGAAACTTCTGCATACCCTGGACATTCACAGACAGTTGCGCTACTACTTGGACAGAACTAAGGCTTACAGAAAAACTGACCAACTGTTTGTAGCATACGCTGCTGGTGTACAAGGAAGAGCAATTTCCAAACAAACAGTTTCAAAATGGATAGGAAATTGCATTCGATTCTGTTACTCTTTTCATGGAAAAGCTGTGCCAGCTACGATCAGACCTCATTCCACCAGAGCAACAGCAACCTCCACAGCCTTCTTAAGAGGGGTGGCTACAAAGGGCATTTTAGAAGCTGCTACATGGAGCTCTGTGCATACATTTTCCAAGCATTACAGCCTGCCTTTATATTCCAGATCCAGAGCAGGCTTTGCTACTGCAGTCCTGCAGGGCATGTTAGCTACACCATCCTTTTCTTGGGTGCTACCACCCCCAGCTTGGCTATGGTATTCTACCCATATGTAAGGACTGCAGATGCATCCTTGAAGGACATAGTACAGTTTTGTACCTACCATAAATGTAGATGTCCGATAGGTATGCATCTGCAGTCAGATTTTCCCTCCCTCCTACCCCTCTGTGGTATTCTTTGGGTACCTACCCCTCCTTTTAGCTAGCTGGGGTTATCTTTTATGGTGTATTTGTTATTTATTGGTTTGCATGATTGGAATTTATTCATTTTTCCAAAATTTAGCCTCCTTTAGAGGGCACCTGGCATCTGGGGCAAGAAAAACTGAGGAACATGGCGTCGGCTGACGCTTTTATACCCCGAGCGCTGTGACGTCGGGAAAAGGGCGACATCAGCCGACGCCGGACCCAGACTTTGGAATCCGGCCGACCGAAGGGCTGCCTGAGGCAGGACAACCCATATGTAAGGACTGCAGATGCATACCTATCGGACATCTACATTTATGGTAGGTACAAAACTGTACTTTTATGTGTTTGATTTGTAGTTGTGATAGTTCTATGTGAGACTGGGTTTATGGTGTGTGTGGTTACCTTCTCCTCCTGTCTGTTTTTTCCAGTCCTGAGTTGAGAGAGCTCAGCCTCCAGTTTGGCTATATAGTTGCATCTCTCGCATGTATTTGTGTTTTGTGGGAGGAGGAGAGGGTTGTCTGTGTACATGAGGCAATTGTAACATTGCCTCAATATTCCCAGATTCACCAGCTGAGCAGGAGAGGACGCTAGCAACTGACCCTTTGACATGCTAGAAGAAATGAAAAAGTTTGCTGTGTAACTGAGTCGGAAAGGACCTGTAGGGAAGTTGGGTACTCAAGGGGGTTTTAAGCTAGTGAAGTACTTTGTATAATATAGAAGTGCTTTACCTGACTAAAAAATGCTTTAGGAACAAGTGCTGAGCTTTACAGATAGAGAATAGACTGTTTAGATTACAAGTAGAGCAGTTCTAAGGGAAAAAATGAAGAGCAGACTTTACGGAGCCAGAAATAGTTTAACCGGCGCTGCCCGATGGTGCTCTAGTGGCAACTCCACGCTAAATGCAGAAAAGGCAATAAGTCAGTAGTACAGGCTAGCACACTTTAGTGGGCAGCCAAACAATTAAATTAAACGGCAAACAAACACTTTTCGACTTGAATTAGACTAATTTCGACTAAAATGTACTTTTAAGTGCAGATAATAAAAAATGCAGTAAATAACTATGAAAACAGTTACTGCTTGCTCTAGGTAAGCAGTAGAAGGTAAAACAAATATAAAAAACAGCAGGATACTTAATCAGGAAAGCAGTCACTTTTTTCAGTTTTCTGTAGCCAGGAAGACTCAACAGGACCACGTGGAGCTGTGTCTGAGCAATATGGCTTCAAAAAAATGCCAGAGGCAGATTTTAACCAGGGAACTTCAAAAGAGCTAGAAATGGTCCAAAATGCCCAATTACTACAGCTTCTTGTGCTGAGGTCACTTCCCTCAAGGACAGGTAGGCTATTCAAGGCTCCCCACTCCCACTGGTGAGCTAAGAAACTTCCTTCTATCCAAGTAAGGCAATGGACAACACAGGAACTACAACACAGCCCAGGATATACAGCAAGGCCTGTAAACTGGTCTAACTAGTTTAGGAGAGGCAGGAAAACAAGGAATATTTTTTTTGTTTGTTTTTAAATAGAAACACACAGAAATGCAGAAAAGGCAATAAGTCAGTAGTACAGGCTAGCACACTTTAGTGGGCAGCCAAACAATTAAATTAAACAGCAAACAAACACTTTTCGACTTGAATTAGACTAATTTCGACTAAAATGTACTTTTAAGTGCAGATAATAAAAAATGCAGTAAATAACTATGAAAACAGTTAAATCTTGCTCTAGGTAAGCAGTAGAAGGTAAAACAAATATAAAAAAAACCAGCAGGATACTTAATCAGGAAAGCAGTCGCTTTTTTTCAGTTCTCTGTAGCCAGGAAGACTCAACAGGACCACGTGGAGCTGTGTCTGAGCAATATGGCATTATGAAATTACCACAGGCTTCTTCACTGAAGGGATTTAGTGACAAGTTCAGGGGTGTTTGGTACACTCTGTTTCACACATTGTATTGAAGTTGATTGGGATGATTATCTTAATTCTGCTTAGACACCCATTTACTGAGGATGTGCAGCAGGTACTAATAGAGGCAAGAAAGCCACCTCTATGTACGAGAAAATTGAGAAGTTTTAATAACTGGTGCCAACAACATAAACAGCAGCCATTCAGGGCGAGTTCCTTTTATTTTTACAATATTTATATCCGTTACTCTTTTATGGCCTGTCTTACTTCTCCAAGTTCATTTATCTGCTATTGCAGCACATCTGCCCATGGATTCTCCTTTCACTGCATTCTGATGTCAGAATACCTTTAAAAGGGATTTTGCATTAGAGGTCTCCAAGAAAACTGGTGGCCCTTCCTCAGGATCTTGTTCCATTTGAACCAGCTAGTCTGGCTGACTTCTAGTTCTTAAAGTGGAAAACTGTTTTATTGATTGCTCTGACCTCTGCAAGAAGAGGGCTAGATTTGCAAGATGATCTTCATAGTCAATGTTACTGATTCATGGGTCATCTGTGATGCAAAATCCCACGACAGGCCGTATTTTGAATCTTTGCATCATCCCTAGCTAGCAGTCATCTGAGGGCTTTCTTCTGGATGTCAGGGTAAAAGTACATGTGTTGTAGCCATCTTCATTTCCATTTAGTAATACGATCCAATGTTCATCTGGTGTACAATGTACTTGCAGCCTGGTCATCTTGCAATTTCAAGACTTTTAGATACCTACCCCATTGGAGAGTTTTCCTCTCCTAATTAATGTTTAAAATGGTAAATTGCTTCTAGGATGAGAAGAAAGTCCCGGACTGTTAGGGGCTCAGCATGACATCTCTAGTTGTCCTGATTGCACTAAATTCTGAGTAAAGACTCTTAAATGCAGGGCCAAAGTGTTAGCAGGTTATATGGAGTTGTCCTTTTCAATTTCCAGTGTCTTTCTAACACCCAGTCTCATTTCTAAAAAATGCAAAGATTAAAAAGTACCAGGAAAAAGACTGTAAAGATTTTGCTGATCCATCAGCCCACACCACTGCTAACCACCTCAGGTGAGGTGCCTTTGCAACCCCCTGATCTGGTGACTGTTAGGGCCAAAGCCTTCTGCCTCATCACCTTGGGAGGTCACCATGGCTTCAGGCCTTGCGTTCACTTCCACAACATTCTGTGTGGTTTGAGGTCATGCCATAGGCTTGATACTGGCAGAGACTCATTATCTTCCTCAACCTTGGAACTCCAGCCTGAGGTCACCATCCGATGACTACTCCAAGTTATCTTGACTAAACAGACATCTAAACCTAAAAGGACAGTCTACCTGTGTCTTACCCTCAGACATACCAGCTGAGGTCAAAGCTCAGGAATTCATGGCCTTCATGAAATACAGGGAATCCAGCCACAATCACAGACTTACTACCCTTGAAGCCTCCCCTCCAAAAGGTGTAGGAATGTGGCTTTTTATGCAGAGCAGCTGCCACAGACTCGGTCATTTGGAGGGATGCCTGGCACCAGAAACTTTCTCTCATACCAGGTGAAGACTTAACTCCTGAATCTCCTAGACGCAGTTCCTTTTGGACCCCTAGCTGAAAAGTTAGAGAAGCTGGACGAGAGAAAAATAAAAACTGTGAAGGAATTTTATCTTTCCCTTACACCTAGATGTAATACAAATTAGTCTTTCTAACCGTGGCCTGAGATTGGGTTGATAGTAACCATTTGAAATATCGGGACTCAGTAGTGAGTCCCAAAGCAGAGACTGAATGGCCAAAAGGTTGGACTTAAATATACTAAGTCCGAAATGTCACTTCTCAGGATATTCCCTTTTCTCTGAGGTAGGGCAGTCTCTGAGTTGGTGTGTATATATATATATATATATATATATATATATCTATATATATATATATATATAAGCTCAGGGGGTGCATGGGGGCTTTCCCCCCTGGAAAAAAAAATTTAAGGAGAAGAGCGATTTTCAAAATGCTCTTCTCCAATGTTTTGGGTCTTTTTTCAGCACACTGTGTTTTGAGTGCTGACATTTCAATAAGTAGTCTGAGTTGACTCCGCCATAAGAGCTTGCAGTTTAGATGTCCTCCTTGCAGAGGCAGAGCAATTGGTAAAAACATCTCCATGTTAAGAACCTGAAGTCTGCCAGATTAGCTGGTTCATATGGAGCATTGGCTTCTCTATCAAAAAGTTAAGATCACAATGAAGGGCCACCAGTTTAGTTGAAAGAAGTTTTTTGTAAAAGACCTTTAAAAACATTTCGGCATGAAAGTTGGAAGCACCATGGGCAGACATGCTGAAATGGGTGTTAAGTGAACCTTGATAGAGGAATAAGAAAGACCATGTGATAGTAACTCTCACAAATATTGTAAAACCAGAGAATAACTAGCCCTGAATGTTTGCTGGTTATGTTGTTGACATCAACTTGAAAATGTTTTCCTTTTGCGAATATATGATTTTCTAATAGCAGGCTTTCTTTCATCCATTAGTACCTGCTGCACATTCTAAGAAAACAGGTGCCTAAAGGAATTAAGACCCTGTCATCCAGGCAATCAGTTGATAGCCTCAGACATCAATCATTTTTAAACACCTTTGATCTGGTTTGACTCGATTCAGTCTGTGAGGAAGCTTGCGGTAATTGCTCCGGCCAATTCCAGAAGATGGGAGAATAGCTGCCTAGGCATTAAAGCAGTCACTACAGTGGTCTTGGGGGATTCCTACTGAATCTTCAGAAGTATCTTGGACATTTGAGGGAAGGGGTGGAAAAGTGTTGGGGAGCATTCCTTTTCAAAGAAAATGCATCTGTCTTCAGGTTTTCTTGAAAAGAGCCCTGAAAAAGAATCTCTATATTTAATTGATCAAAGAAGAGGGAAAAAAGGTCACTTGAGGAACTCTGTGGATGGATCAGATCTTGGAAAAAAACCCTGATCTAGTTTCCGTTTGTGAGGGTCTGTCCTGGTCCTGCTCAGCTTGTCTGCCAGACAGTGTCACTTTACAGGCATCTTACATATACCATCAGAGCAGGATTGTGTTGTAAAGCTGCATCCCAAGCTAACATGGTTAGTTTGCAAAAGGGGTGCAACCTGGTACGCCCTTGTTTATGTACAACATAAGTGGTATTGTCTAAAACTATTTGAAGGTCCCAGGGACTAATAGTTCAGGGAGTTGCTTGCCTTGATTCGGGCAAGCATTTTCCTAGATATTTGCTTGCATCTGTCCTTGGAGTCCCACACCCCTTGCACTTTTATCCCTCCTGAAACTGCTGTCAAAGCAAAGTCTGAAGCATCCATGGTGACTACTTTGGAGCAGAGAGGGAGCGGGGGAAACCTGGATTCAAAAACATCTTTCTCCACCAAAACCTTTTACTGGCAAACCTCCAACACTGGAATTTAAAAAGATAAAAAGGGTGTTTATGCTGAGACCAAAAAGATTTATGATCAGAGGCGATCTGTGCCTGACGTATAAAGCCATGTCCAACCCGGAATTAATGGACATGCTGCACCTCAGAAAATCCAAATCCCATCGAGCTACGCGCTCGAGAGACTTGAACTTCAGCACTGAAATAAATTGGACATGCTGGAGGGACAGATTCATAACCCAGAGGCTCCCTTCACTCTGGAATAAAATCCCAGTCCAGGTTAGGCAGAGTCCCTCATTGACTCTCTTCAAGAGGAATCTTGATGAGTGGATGGGAGATCGTAGGTTTACCCCGGGTATCACTTCTGTGTCACTGTTAGACAGAGGCACAGTATACTAACCTCGAAAAAGGGCATAGCAAAATTAATTTAAAATGGGTGGCGAAAGCCAAACACACTCTGGCTAGGCTTATAAATGCCCTAGGGCAGATAGCCTAGTATGAACCTATGACACTGTCTTATATGGAGTCTTAGAGGTGGTAGGAGAGTCATAGATACCATGAGATGCAAAATCCTGAGGTATTCCTTTTCAGTGACAGAAGTCTGAGTGGAAATCCTTAGACATCTAAAAGATTACCAGATTACCCCCCCCCCCCCCCCCCCCCGTATGGAAGAAAAACTCTTCGAACTCAGGTGTCTAGTTGACGTCCCAGGAACATGGTCCTGTGTTGAGGGAGTCTGACATGAACGTTCTCTTGGAATCCCTGCTTGTGCAAGAGATCTCTCGCCCAAGAAGATTCCTAATACTTTGAAAAAGGCTCTGCAAAGATAAGCAAGTCATTCAAATATGGAAAAAAGTGGATACCCTGTTGCTTGCATTGGAGTTAGACACTCTGGACTATCCATTGCATCAGAAGTGTTCGCAAAGGGTAAGGCAGAAAACTTGAAAATGTGATACAGAATTGTCTGAAGTCTGGATGAATATGAAGAGATGGAAACAGCAGTCTTGATTTGGGGGAAGAAGAATGGCTCCCTGGAAAGGCGGAATTTCCTTCCACTGCCATCTGTAATCCTGATGAAGGATTTTCAGAACCCATTTGTCTTAAACTATGTTGCCAAAGATAAAAACTGAGATTTAGATTTTCTGGAAGAAAAAGGGGGTCAGGTTGGGAGGGGGTCATAAGGTCCCTTGAATACTAATCCTTCAGACCTGCTGGACTGTCCTAGGTTTTGGAAGATTTGAAACTTATTTGAAACTCCAGTAACATTTTTTTTACCTGAATTTGTTGATTTGTTTAATCTGTTTTAACCTAAATTAGATGGAGATAGAAAGTCCTTTTGACAGTTTGTAAAAGGCCAGAAAAATCTTCGATTTCCTTGGGTCATCTTGCCCCTTTCATAACACTTTTGACCACCTCTGCAGCAGAGGGAACCAAACACTACATCTGTATCCAAAAGAAACATTTAAAGTCTAATTTTTTAACCTCATCTGGGAGGTTACAGAAATGCTTTCATGTAAACCTTAAAATGATAACCGTGGCCGTAGTCCTGGAATAAGTATCAACAGGGTCGTACAGATACTGAAATCATGAGCAGTGACCTGTGCAAAAGAAAAAGCTGTTTAATGACGATTATTCCTCAAAAGAAGAAACTGCAATTTAAACATTTCTCATACCTGAACAGTTTCAGAACAAACTCTTTAACATTTGAGCCTGACAGTCCAATATTTTGAAAATCAAATATGCAGAAGCATGCACTTTTTTCCATACCTATCAATAATTTCCCCATCCTTATCAGAGTATGATTGAATTTGCTAAGTGGTGGTTAGTAGTGGGATCATCTAAAGCTATATATGAAATTTTAGTTATCGAGTTTCAGACCTGAAGTCTTCAAAAAGATACGTACCCCATTAGGGATCCTTTTTTCTTGCTCAACTACTTGCTCCCTTAGGAGGAAAGCTCGCGCTGCATGCAAAAAAACTGGGAACTCATTACCCAAGACAAATGGGTTTTAAACATAGTTTCCCTAGGATACAGATTCCACTTCCACTCACTCCCACCCCAAGTGGATGGCCAGAACTTCCCCCAAACCAGTGGGCGGAGGCCCCAAAACAAGTGCTCTCTCTCCCCTCAGTATCAGGACTATTCAACCTGTTCCAGCAGAACAAAGGGGAAAAGGTTTTTATTCGACTGTTCCTGGTTCCCAGAAAAGAAAACTCCCGGCGTCCTATCCTGGACCTTTCTATTCTCAACACCTTTCTGGTGGTTCCAAAATTCAAAGTGCTAACTCTTCAGCAGCTTCTTCCTATGCTAGCCAAGGATGCCTGGCTGGCAACTGTAGACTTAAAAGAAGCTTTCCTGCACATCCCAATAAGGGAATCCTGCAGAAAATTCCTATGCTTCAGGGCAGGCTCCATGCACTATCAGTTCTCTGCACTGCGCTTTGGATTATCTACTGTGCCCAAGGTATTTACAAAGTGCCTAGCTCCTGCCATTGCTTTTTGTAGGCAGAGAAATATTCAGATTTACCCATATTTGGATGATTGCCTGATTAAGGCAGAGAGTCAGGACTTGCTATTACAGCACCTGGCATTTGTAAAGAGACTTCTAACTTCACTGGGGTACACCAACAACGAGAAGAAATCACACCTATTACCTTGCCAACAGATTGTATTCCTGGGAGCAAGCTTTTACACAGCTTCCCAGATGCCATTCCTCATTCCAGAGAAACAAGTTCATTTGACAACCTACTTCAAACTACTGGCCACAAAAACCCAGCTATCTGCAAGGAAAATCCTGCAAGCCCTGGGGTTTATGGCCCTCTGTTAATTCCATATGCAAAACTGCGTATGAGGAAACTTCAATGGTATGTAAAAAGTCTATGGTGTCAACATTCTTAGGACCTGGAAACAATGATTCCTATTATCCCTTGTCTAAGGGCAGAGTTCCTTTGGTGGGCAGAGGCCTGCTACCACAGCAAGGGAATTCCTTTCACTCTAACCCCTGCCACCCAAACTCTTAACAGACGCATCAGACTATGCATGGGGGGGGGGGGGCTCACATGGCAGAGCAGTGCATTCAGGGCAAAAGGAACCCAAAACAGATGCACCTGCATATCGATCAAAAAGAAATGTTGGCTGTACAGAATGCTCTGACAGCTTTCAGAGACATTATTCTTCCAGGACAACAAGCAGGGGGGATCCCATTCTTACCCACTCTGCAGACTAGCCATGGCTCTGTGGAACACAGCCTTGAGCTACCAAGTGAACCTACAAGCTCAATTCCTGCCAGGCAAACTAAATTCACTGGCAGACGACTTAAGCATAAATCTCATGGACCCACACAAATGGAAACTGGAACCCAAAATATTCAAGGTCTTGAGGAGCAAATGGGGGACACCTGAGGTAGACCTGTTTGCCTCTCCTCAAAACTACCAATTGAACAAATTCTGCACCAGAACTCCCCACAGTCAAGCTTGGAAAGTCCTATCTGAAGTAGTTAACTTCATTTGATCAGCAACCTGTGGGTATCTGATCCGATTCGGATCTGAGCTGGCAGCTTTCCTAGCCAAAGATCTGGGCTCCAAGTCCTCCCCCTACCCATAATGCCCTGTCACCTCCCTCTAACCCTCAGATCTCGTTTGCCGCAGCTTTAAGCATCCTAGAACGAGCTCCAACAGCGTGGGTACTGTGAGTTAAGGGTTTTTTTCTCTATTTTCTGTCAGAAAATTGCCTTTTTTCTTGTGTGTGTGTTCCCCTTACGCTCTTAGTTGTTTTTGGGTAGTCTTTCTAAATTTCTCTGTGTAGTTAAACTTACCCCCCCCCCCCTTTTTTTGTGTGTGTGAAGGCGTGTGCGTTTAGGCTTGGTCTTCTTTTTCTTTAATATGTCTGAAGGCCCAAAACCTATTTTTTCGAAATGCTCCGAGTGTGGCCATAAGCTGTCCCCAGCGGATGGCCACACTCTGTGCGTTATTTGCCTGGGTGTTGATCACCTTTCTTTGGGCTGCACTATTTGTGCAGCCTTCAACCCCAGGGCTTTGAGGGATAGGAGGACTAAGTTAATCCTTGTGGGCCTCTTGCCCCCCGATTCAGCTTCGTCCTCCTCCCCCTCTGTGGTGCCAGCCACAGCTGCTCCACCTCCCGCGTCCAATCCCCTGGCCAGGACTCGACCTCCCTCTTTGGCCCAGGAGTATAGGGACGGCAGGAAGAAGGATAGGAGGGAGCGGGAGAAAGAGAGGCACCGTAGCTACAAGAGGCAGTCTGAATCAGCTCTTTCGGCCCTGCCGTCTAAAAGGCTGGCATCTCCCCTCAAGGTTCCCAGGTCTTCCCCCTCACGGGTTTGCTCTCCACGTTTCTCCCTGGAGTCGGAGGAGGAGACCCGGTCACCTTCGAGGTCATCTAGGCGGCCTTCCCGGCTGGCCTCGGTGGCCTCATCTAGATCGACCAGGAGTATGTCAGACGCAGATATGGACCGGATGATGCGTCAATTTCTTCAGGCCCAGATGCAGATGGGAGTGCTCTTGCCCCCCCCCCCCTCCGGAGGGAAGTTCGACCCCCTTTTTTGCCCCCATTGCTCCTTCTCTGAACCACTATCTGGTTTCGGAGCAGTCTGATCTGACTAGCTTTGGAGCCGCGTCGGCGCTGGCAGTGTTTTCTACTTCGGCGCCGACTATACCCTCGAGTATGTCGGATCCTTATTCGGATCCGAGCTCTCCGGGCCGTGAGTTGGGCGTCGGATCCTGAGGAGTTGGTGGGCCTTCGGCTCCGTTGAGGTCAGAGTGCACTACTCTTTCGGATCCGATTGGATCGCCTCCAGCTCTGATCCGCACACCGGATCCAAGGGGACTGCTTTTGGATCCTAGGGAGAGCAGTTCACCTCTGCGTTTGACGTCGTGGAGAGGATCCTTTCGAGGGATTCGAGGCCCCAGGCTCTTGCTACGGATCCACCCACCATTCCCTCTCAGATGGGCCTTTCTTCCATCACCTGGCCCCAGGGACAGCCTGCGCCTACGTCCCAGATGGTTCCTGTAGAGGAACAGGACATTGTGGGTGAGGCCTCTTCAGACAGGCACCCCCCCCCCCCCCAAGGAGTTCCCTCACAAATGTAAGTGGAAGAGGAGGCACTTGGACTCACCCGAGTCCCTCACAGAAGACACGGACTTGGAGGAAGGGGAAGGTTCCCCAAGGTCACCCCCGAAGACATTATGGAAATGTTGCGCATTAGAGGGGGGGGTGGGGTGGTCTGCCCAAAAACCTTCCTCGGATGAGTCTGTGTTTCTGGAGGCGTTTGATGCAGGCCCATCTACCTCTTGGGTGTCCCCTCCCGCCGACCTCCTGGTGGACCTCATAACTACCAGGGCATGGAAGGAGCCGGACACTGTCGAGCCAATACCCAAGAGACCGGACAGGATCCTCAGCCCCCCAACGGACAGGACAGTTTGGAGCAAGGGTGCCCTAGTGGATGCCGTGGTGGTGGCGGCTGCCACTAAAAAGGAATTAGCACAGGAGAGTTCCTCGGTACATCCTCCAGACAAGGAGTCTCGGATGATGGACCGCCTCGGGAAGCGGATGTTCGCTTCAGCAACCTTCTCTGTAAGGTCACTGAACTATATGGCACATGTAATTCGGCTCCAGCGGGACCTAATCAAAGAGTACGCTGGATCACCCCCAGAGTCCATGTCGGCCGAGGACAAACGGACCTTCTCTGCTCGAATGGCCACTCAAGTCGATTACTAACACATCTATGCGGCTTCTCTCCCATGCCACGGAGAGAGCGTCAAGAGAGCGGCTAGAGCCAGCGGAACAGGTGTTGTCTTACGTAGACAGGCCTGGCTCCGTCTCTGCGACTTTGCAGAACCCTTCAAGGCGTCCTTTGCAAACGCCCCCTTTGATGGTTCTACGCTTTTTGGCAAAACCGTCCACGATACGCTTCTCCAGCGCGAGAAAGATGGGAAGACGTCTGCCATCGGGATCTGCTTCTCAGTGGTCCTTCTCCAGGAACCAAAGAGGACAAAAGAAGATGTGGTTCTGGAAATCTCAACAATCCCGTTTCACTCCGGATCCTTCATCCTCCAGAGGCAGAGGAGGACAAGGTGGACGCCGGCTCAGAGGCAGAGGGGGGGCCGATGAATTTCTGGTCTAGGGAACCTTTTTCCGATCGACCCGCGCAGCAGCCCTGAGGGGCTGCCCGACTGCTCCTCTCTGGAGGCAGTCGGGGGGGGGGGGGGCACTTTTCGGAGCACCTAGCATTTTGGGAGTCCATCACGACAGATCGCTGGGTGCTCCGAATCGTATCCAGAGGCTATTCTATTCCATTCCTAACATCCCCTCCCCAGTCTGGGAGCCTCCCCGATGTTCCACCCAATCAGAGCTAGGCAGAAGCCTTCGAGATAAGAGAGCTGCTAAGAAAAAGAGCCATGCAGCACTTCCCCCTCGGGCAATCTGGATCAGGCTTTTACTCCAGGTTCTTTTTGGGGCCAAAAAAGACGGGGGACTTGCGGCCGATTCTCGACTTGTCCACACTGAACCTGTCAGTCGCCAAGGAAATGTTCTGGATGGTCACTATTCAATCCATTCTCCCACTTTTACAGGAGAACGACTGGATGTGCTTGATAGACCTCATGCATACTACCACTTTCTAATGGACAGGCGATCCAGGAGGTTTCTCCGCTTCCGGCTGGGAGCCAGCCATTATCAATTCAGGGTCTTACCCTTCGGTCTCAGCACAGCCCCCAGGGGTGTTCACCAAGACATGGCAGTTGTAGGGGCCCACCTGAGGCTTCAGGGAATTACAGGTCTTTCCTTACCTGGACGACTGGCTCCTAACCTCCCCCACCAAACATCTACTATGTTCAGGCAGGGACTACTACTTACATCTAGCCCGCCATCTAGGCATTATAATCAACCTCAAGAAATCCTCCCTTCAGCCTACTCAGATCTTGGATTTCATAGGGACCAAGATAGATACTATACATTCCAAAGTTTTTCTGACGGCGGGCAGACTCCGCAATCTAAAACTTCACATTTTGGCCCTTCTTCAATCATCAGCACCCCCAGCGGAATTAGTCCTGAGGGCCCTGGGGTCCATGGCAGCGGCCACCAATCTGTCACCTATCGCACGTCTGAAGATGAGAATCCTTCAATGGACCTTACAGGTCCAGTGGTCCATCCTACATCACCCCTTGTCTACACCAATTTCCCTCAGCAGGGTTTGCAGGGAATCTCTACTTTGGTGGCTCCATTCCAGGGACCTCCGGGAAGGGTGCCCCTTCTCCATGTCCCCACCCCAAGTCACAGTGACCACGGACGCATCTCTCCTCAGTTGGGCGGGCATTGCATGGGCAGATCCGTCCAAGGCACGTGGACTCAGAGACCGGTTTGCATATCAATGTCCTGGAGATGAGGGCGGTGCTTCTAGCGTTGCAGGCTCTTCATTCCCTTCTTCCTCCAGGGACTATTGCAATTCAAACAGACATGTCAGTAGTCTGGAACATCAACAAACAGGGGGGAACCAGATCTTACCCACTTTGCCGAGAGGCCATGAGAGGGTGTGGGAATGGGCGATATCCACCAACTGCTTTCTCATAGCAACGCACATACCGGGTCGGTCAAACCTTTTAGCGGACAGGTTGAGTCAAACTATCCTCTCACCTTACGAGTGGTCTCTGAACCCAGTAGTAGCGGAACAAACAAATCTTCCTCAGATGGGGTCAACCTTGCTGCGATCTGTTCGCGTCGCCTTCGAACACAAAATGCAGCAAGTTCTTCGCTCTAATTCCCTCACCAGGGGAAGTCCTCAGAGACGAATTGGTTCATGCTTGGCCATCCGGTCATCTTTATGCTTATCCTCCTCTTCCGTTGATGACAAAATTCTTGCAGAAAGCTCGTCGGTTGGGGAACAGAGTTATCCTCATAGCCCCATTCTGGCCTCGCCAAACCTGGTTCCCATGCCTACGGTCTCATCTAGTACATCCTCCTTGGATCTTAGATCCCATTCCAGATCTCATTTCTCATCCCTTGGGATTGAAGACCCCCGACCTGGACAACCTCGAGCTCTCTGCTTGGTTGATCCAGTTCTATTAATGGCCAGGACTGCCGGTATCTCATCCTCAGTTAAGGCCATTCTGGTGGCCTCATAAGCCTTCTACCAGGAGAATCTACAAGAGTATATGGAAGCGTTTCTCTATCTGGGCAGAGCATAGGAATTTGGATCCCTTTACGCCTCCTATCCCGCAGTCCTTGACTTTCTATCCCACATTTTTCATCAAGGGGCTAGTTCTTCTACTGTTAAAGTTCAATTGGCAGCTATCTCCCACTTCCATGTTGGAAACAGTTTTGGGTCTCTAGCTTCCTCTAAGATTTGCAAGACATTCCTGAAAGGAACTTTCCTGTTAAGACCTCCTGTTAAAGATGCAGTTCCTCCATGGGATTTAACCCTGGTTCTCCAGGCTCTGACTGGTCCCCTCTTTGAGCCTGCAGCTTCAGTCGACTTAAAGTATGTATCTTGGAAAACTTCCTTCCTGATTGCCATTACCTCAGCTAGGAGGATATCGGAGCTTCACGCTCTTTGCAGTAAGCCTCCATACATAGTCTTTCATAAAGACAGGGTTTCCCTCAGGACTAATCCCTCCTTTCTGCCTAAAGTGGCTTCAGAAGTCAACATCAACCAATCCATCAATCTACCTGTCTTCTTTCCTAATTATCAGAACAAAGGAGAGTATAGACTTCATTGTTTGGATGTACATAGACAGTTGCATTTTTACTTAAACAGAACAGCTGAATTTCGAAAATCAGATCAACTTTTTGTTTCATTTGCTAAGTCCTGTCTGGGTAAGCCTGTGACTAAGGTAACCTTAGCTAGATGGATTTCCCAATGCATCCTTCTCGCATACAGAAGCTCTGGTTGCCCTGAGCCCCTGAGGGTTCGAGCTCATTCTACCCGTTCCGTGGCTACTTATGCTGCCTTCTGGTCGAGGGTGTCTTTGGACGACATTTGTGCAGCAGCTACTTGGTCTTCATCTCATACTTTTATTACACATTATAAATTGGATTTAATATCCAGAGGACGCGCATCCTTTGGCTCTGCAGTGCTCCGGAATATCCTTCCATGAGGACCTCCCAAGTTGTGGTAGCTGGGGACTCTGTCCCTCAGGTTGCTGATCAAATGAAGTTAACTACTTCAGATAAAGAAGTTATGTACTCACCATAACGTTCCATCTGAGTAGGTAACTTCATTTGTCTGCAACCAATCCTCCCTTCATCCCCCGGACCATTAGTTCGTTCTGGAAGGATCAGGATTTGTCACTTTCCAGATGACATCAGGTGGAATGTTCAAGTAATTTCCTTGTGTTATAGTAATGTTCTATGATACCATGGTAAACTCGATCTGAGGGTTAGAGGGAGGTGGCAGGGCATTATGGGTAGGGAGGAGGAGCTTGGAGCTCGGATGTTTGGCTAGGAAAGCTGCCGGCTCGGATCCGAATCGTATCCGATACCCACAGGTTGCAGACAAATGAAGTTACCTACTCAGATGGAATGTTATGGTGAGTACATAACTTTTTTACCTGGGAAAGCCTCTCAATTTATGCCCCCCCCCCCCTCTGCCTCTCCTCTCGAAGGTTCTACTAAAGATCAAACAGGACAAGCTAAGGACAGTACTGATTGCACCAGACTGGCCATGCCAGCACTGGTACCCCCTTTTGCGCAGTTTGACAGTGCTACAACCTTGGCACCTGCCTCAGACCCCTTTCCTGCTGTCCCAGCAGGCAGGCCAGATTCTGCACCCTCAGCTTCAAACCCTGTACCTTGCAGCCTGGCTAATTCCCTGACCTCACCTCCAGCAACCCTCATTAAGCAGGTGCTGGATGTCATTCTTGAGGCAAGGAGGCCTAGTACTAGAAAATCCTATTCAGAAAAGTGGAAAATATACTGTTCCTGGAACCAGGCTCGGGATGGGCACAACGGTGCCCAGCTTACCTCATATTCTAGATTATTTAACAGAAATGCTTCACAAGGGCCTATATTTCACTTCAATTAAGATTCATGCCTCTGCTATATCAGCACATTATAATACTGACCCACACCTCTTCTCTCATCCTGTGCTAAAACAATTCCTTAGAGGGGCCAAAAATTTAAGACCCCCCCAGAAGGGCTCCCACTCTAGCCTGGGACCTTAACTTTGTATTGGAAACCCCCCCCCCCCCTTTGAACCAGATGCTACAGCAGAGTTGAAATCCCTTTCTTGGAGAACAGCTTTACTTCTAGCCATCTCTTCAGCAAGAAGTGTCTGAACTGCAGGCCCTCATGGCAATGGAACCCTTCATCATCTTCCATGTGGACAGGGTTTCCCTCAGGACTAATCAATCCTTTTATGCCCACCGTGGTGTCTAGTGTGGCTCTAAACCAGTCCATTCATTTGCCTACTTTTTTCCCTAATCCTCAAAGTAAAGGGGAAAGGATACTGCATTCTCTGGACATACACAGACAGTTTAGATTCTATTTGGACAGGACTAAGCCTCTCAGAAAATCTGACCAGCTGCTAGTTAGCTTTGCTGCAGGGCAGAAGGGAAACCCCATTTCAAAGCAAACCATTTCCAAATGGGTAGCACATTGCATCCATTTCTGCTACAAACACCATGGAAAACCTACCCCACAGGGGATAAGAAGACATTCCACCAGGGCTGCATCTGTCTCTACTGCATTTCTCAGAGGAGTCCCTACCAGGGACATCCTGGAAGCTTGCAACCTGGAGTTCTGTACATAATTTCACCAAGCATTAACCACCTGCCTATCTTTTCTAAATCCTGAGCTGGATTTGCCACAGCAGTTTTACAGGGCCTTATTGCTGGCCCTAATGCTTTTTAACTACCTCCACACTTCCTTGGCTTTGGGAATCGACCCAAATGTGATGACTGCAACAGTGAAACACGAAGAGCATAGTACAGTTGTGTACACTTACCATAAATGTAGATGTTCGAGTGTATTCACTGTTGCAGACCTGGTTACCCTCCCTCCAGCCCCCTGACTTCTCTTGACTTTTACCTTTCCTCCTTGTTTGGCATATATTATATCATGTGTATTTGCTTTTTCCTGGGGGTGTTCCATACCATATAATTGCTTCCTATTGTGGGGACACCTGACATCTGGGGCAAGAAAAACTGATGTAATGGAGTCGGCTGCATGTTTTATACCCCTGATGACCTGACGTCATGGAAGAAGCGACAGCATCTGACGCAGAAATCCGAAGAGACTGGTATTCAGGCCGGCTGAGGGCTACCTGCAGGCAGATAACCCAAATGTGATGACTGCAACAGTGGATAACACACTCTAACATCTACATTTATGGCAAGTGTACACAACTGTACTTTCCTTCATGTCGGGGGGGGGGAAAGGCTTCTATTAAAGGATTTTTCCAGTCCCATTGGCAGTTTGAGACCTACCTTTTACCTGGCAGAGCTAAAGAAGTTTCTTTTATGTCCTAAAATTCAAAATGTGAACATTGCAAAACTTACTCCCCATGATCATTTAGTGTGACTACATTGTCCCCATTGCAGTCACAGGGATTACCTGAGTTTGTGGCAGCAGGTTTGTACTACCACTTCAGTGCTTTACGATTTGGTTTGTCTGCTGCTCCCAGAGTATTCACCAAATGCCTAGTCTCACTTATATTCTGAATCCAAGGAATGCATTTTTTACCCTTATCTGGTGACTACCCCATTCAGGGAAGATCCACAACAGTGACTCTAAACACCTTGCAGTTCACCATAAACTGCTTCCAAAGAGTAGGTATCACTTTAAATTTGTGCAAGTCCCAGACTCTACCCCAGACAGCAAAAATTTCTTCCTGCCCAGGACAAGATTATTTGATCTGACAAACTCCGCTGAGATTTGTTGCTATGGCAGCAAACTGGTCAGGTGATTTCTAAGGAACTTTGGTTACATGATATCCTAAATACTCATGATTTCTGTAGCAAAGCTGCAGATGAAAGCTTCAGAGGTTGCTAAAAATACCTGAACAGCACTCTGAACCATGGAAACAGTCATGACACCTCTTCCATGCTTAAAAAAAAAAAAAAGCTACTGTGGTGGAAGTACATCCTACAGAATGCAGGGGTGAATTTCTGTCTCTGAGGCAGATAAGACTATCACCCCAGGCAGTTCAGACTTAACCTGGGGAGCTCAGCTAAGCTCTATGAAGGTGCATGGCATCTGGACAGCAGACAAGAGGAAACTGCATATAAACCAAAAAATATTAGCGGTTTACTTGGCCAAAAAGGTTTTTCAATAAAATTTGACTCCAGGATTTTACAGATTTGGACAGAACAGCAATGATGTGGCACTTAAGCAAGGGGGTACCCTCTCCTTCCCTTTGTGCATTCTTGCAGTGAAGATTTGGCTGTTAGCACAAAAACTAAGACTAATACTCCTAGCATCCTACAGTCTGGAGCAGAACAATTACCTAGCAGACTGTCTAAACAGGGATCTTGTAGACCCCAGTGAATGGATGCTAAAGAGTGAAATATTCTTGACTCTAACCTTACAGTGGGTAATTCCCTCAATAGACCTTTTTACCTCACCAAAACAGTCAACTCCAAAGATGGTTCTTCAGGATCCCAACAGGCAGAGACATGGAGAATGGATCCTTCTTCAAATGACCAGACCTGTTCCTGTATGCTTTTCCTCTCTTACCTCGGATTCCTAGGGAGTTGATTAATGTCAGGTCGGACAGGCCAAGCTTGATCCTTTTAGTCCCCTTCTGTCTGAGCCAGACTGTCAGTGAAGGGAGATTCTGCACACTCTCACAGGAAATAGAACTCATCTGCCACACCAAGGGCTTTGTATTCCATCCTTACCTGGCCACATTCAAAACGGACAGCCTGGAGGATTGGGTTTTGACAAAAAATGTAAACTACTTTTAAGTGTTAACCATACTAGAGGAAACATGGAAATCCACCACCATAAAAGCTTACTTTGCAAAAAGCAAAAAATTTTGCATGTGGTGCCACAGCAGGGAACACCAGTCCTCCTCAGGTAGACATTAATATAGTGCTGGAATACATTGCAGTTTTCTTTAGCAAGGGCCTTTATTACTTGAGTTTTGAAGTTCATGTTTCTGTTGTGTCAGCAAGCCTTTTCTGTTAGCCACTTATCTATTCCACCCCCACCCAGAGCTATTCTTGAAAGGGTCATTCACTTAAGACCCCTTGAAGGAACTTGGTCCCTACTCCAGGATCTCAGCTATGTGAATAGGACTCCCCTTGCATCCCTTTGTCAGCAGCGTCTGATCCCCCACAGAAACTCACTTGGAAGACCACCTTACTAATTAGCTATCACGTTAGCAAGGCTGGTCTGAGCAGCAATCCCATGTGTGCAAAGAACCTTTCATGGTCTCTCACTTTCACATGGAAAGGGTAACTCTTAAGATCTAACCCATATTTTATACCCAAAGTGGTATCTGAACATTTTTAAAACTAAGCTACCCACCTTCCCATCTTTACCAATCCACAGAACAAATCATGAATTGTCTGCATGTGCAGCACCAAATTTGGTACTTCTAGACAGGACAAAATCCCAAATAGACTAGAACAATCTCAAGTAGTGCCTTTAACAGAGGGGGAAAAGCAGACTTGCCTCCAAACAAACCATCTCCAAATGGATAGCCATTTGCATTAAGTTCCTTTTACAGTCAGCATGGTAAGTCTCTACCTAGCCATGTCAAAGCCCATTCTACCAGGCACAAGGCAACAGCCAGTGCCTTCCTCAAAGGAGTTTCTACTCAAGCCATCCTAAAAGTTAACATTTGGAACTCTCTGCACACATTTAATAAACATTACTGTCTAGACATTGCCTCAAGGACTAGAGCAGCGTTTGCTACTGCCTTACTGGAAATTTGCTTTTCCAGGGCCCAACAGATGTTCTTCATCTTTCACTGTTGCAGTCATCACATTTGGGTTATCCCTGCCAGGGTAGCCTTTGGCCGGCTACATTTATGGTAAGTTTACACAACTGTACTTTTACGTACCACCAGCCTGTAGCTTTGGGAGTCCTCCCAAGAAGCAGTACTGTGACATTAACTGTGTAGAACATAGTACATTTGTCACACTTATCATAATTGTAAATGTTCAAGTAGATCAAGGTTGCTGTACATGCTGCCCCCTCCATACCGTCATGTCTGCTGACATTCTTCCCTTCGCTGAGAACAAAGGAAAAAGGGGATCACTGTAAATAGATCCATGCTTCATCCTCATCATCCCCTCCCTTTCCTCTGGCAGGTGGAAGAAGAGTGCAGTAGCCCATGAGGAAAGGTCCCAGCAAAGCCTCCTCTAGACCTAGAGAAAAAAATCAAGTTTATAATACCTTCCAAATGTATGTATATACAGGTCCAAGTTACTGCTTCTAGAATATTTCTAGACTCCAATCCTTTCTAAAAAGCCCTAGATGAAGCTAAGGTCCTGGCAGAGTGGCCTTTAACCCTGCCATGGAATAGCTTACCTTGAGTATACACAACCATTCACAAATAGTCTGTTTTTACACAGGTTGTGCTTTCTCACTTTCAAAAGAAATGACAGATCAGATGGTCTTGACGCCTGGGAATTATGTGCCCTTCAGCCTGAAAAGTCTTATTTGCAAATCCACAGAACTGACCTAATATAACTG
The DNA here is from genome assembly GCF_019279795.1 of Protopterus annectens. NCBI lineage: Eukaryota > Metazoa > Chordata > Ceratodontiformes > Protopteridae > Protopterus > Protopterus annectens. The sequence continues at coordinate 482,973,474 of NC_056739.1, forward strand.
TAGCAAGCATCTCATCATGCTAGACTCCCAACAGTTTGGCTTTGTCAAGGGTAGAACCTATCTAATGAATCTGGTTAACTTTGAAAGGTAACACAGGCTGTTGATAGTCATGCTCAGCAACAGTTTGCCTTGACCTAAGACATGAAGATTGTGTCGAATAGCTTGACCTTGCATAGGCATATGACACCCTTTCCACATGCTAACATAGTAAATTTAATATGTTGCAAGTAGTTCCCCATGTAGTAATATGTATAGCAAACTGGCTAAAAGACAAGAACCCACATGGTGTGGGTAGCAGGTGCCATTCTGTGTGTGGTGATGACCAGTGGTTGTACAGTTGAGCTTAGTGTTGACATCTTGTTCAGTACTGACCTCTGGCTAAGCATGTTTGCAGCCAACTGTAAGCTGGGAAATCTTGTCAAATCCTTGTCCCAGTGCCAAAGCCCTTCAGCAAGAACTTAACATTTTCAAATACTTGGTGTACTAAAATGGGCTCCACTTAAATGTTAAAAAGTGTAATGTCATATTTGGTAAACAACCCCTCTCCCAACAAATAAGAGGCAACATCCCCTTCTCCCAGCATATAACAGACATCTCACTCCAAATTAAGAATGCTAAAGACCTTGGAACTTGGGTTGACAAGTCCCTTTCCTATGAGCAGCATGTAATAACTTTACAGCTAATTGCCAAAGGAATATCTTCCATATTTAAAGAGGTAATTTCTCCCTTGTATTAAGACCAGATGAGGCCAAGTAGTGAATACAGTGCCCTCAGTAGACAAATATATCTAGAAACAGCCCAGAGGTTCCTAACTTAAGATCATTAATGGCTTAAAAACCCTAAACTAATAGACAAGACTTGGAAGCACACTCTCTCTATTTGGTGTTTTGGACAACTGTGTGTGTGTGTGTGTGTGTGTGGGGGGGGGGGGGGGGGGGCTTTGCCTTGCCTTCCATGTCCTGGATCTCTTGTATAGCCAGAAGACATAGTCCCTCGTATACCTGAACTAGGGATCTAAATTTTCATCAGCAAGTAAATGTAACAGTGATGAGAGAGGTTCATTACACACCACCTTCCCCATCTGGAGCAAACGCCCTCTGCAAATCAGTGTGATGCTTTCTTCCTTCAAACAGGTTCATAGGAGATTATTAGGCTAATGGCTTAAATGCCCGTACAAGCCTAGTCAATATGACCAGATTTTATGCAGTATATGGTCCCTAGGGACAAGAGGATGGCATGGGTCTGTGCCTATGCCTTGAGTATCTTACAGATTGATCATATCTATAAGGGGTGTAGGCACTTCCCTAAGTGTGAATTTGTGATTTCCTCATCCATTGATTCAAATTGAAGAGAGACGGGGAAGGGCTTTACTTAACATGAATAAGGAAGCCTGTTCCAAAGAAGGGGCATTTTCTGAGACTCCGTCTCCAACATGTTTTGTTTGAGTTACTGACTAAGCTTAGATCCCTAGATTGGGTGACCCTCATGCTTTCTGACTTGGGGATGTGTAGCAGCTTCATTAGGACTGGATTTGAGTGCCTTTTAGGTCAGGCATAGGCCACCCCTTCATAGTCGTAGGAGAAAAAGTAAAGGGGTAGGACTTAGTCTGTCCATGTAGGACATGTTTACATCCTGTATTTTCTTTGTGAGGAACAGCTGAGGTCACTCCAGCTGCTGTAAATGCTTAGTCGAGTACATGCCAAGTTGTGCATTGTACTTTCTTGGTCTGAGGGTTGAATACAGCAGGGCTATAATTTCCTTGGATCTGGATGCCATAACTTTACTTAAAAGTTGTGCACATAGGAGGACTTCCTCACCACGGTGGACACATGGTGGTCAGCTTAGGCTACTATCTGTGTACCAAGATCTGTCACCTCTGAGTCTACTCTTAGGGGTGTGCTATTGATGCAATTTGCAGGGATATTTGACTTCCCAGAGGGTATGATAATGCATTTCTTAGCATTTAAATTTAGGCCATGGTTCTGGCACCAATCATTTGTCTGATCTAGGCCCTCCAGGATATCTACATTGTTGGGAGATTCAAGAATTGCCCTCAGCTTGTAGTCATTGGAAAACTGTCATCCAGAGGCTTTCCACATTAGACTGGACTTCACAGAAGAATATTCTGAACAGAAGTGGTCCCAGCACTGAGCCCTGTGGCACACCACTAGTAACAGTTCTCTTGCCGGATCTGGATTCAAACCACGTCTCCTGTCTGTGAGCCAGTTGGCTGTCCATGTTGTGATGTCGTTTTGAGAGTTTAAGTAATGCTTGAGTGGGGAATTGTCAGATGTCTTGTCTAGGCCGAGGTAGGCGGTATGTACTGTTTTACACTCAGTACATGGCCTTAGTGATAAGGTTCAGTAGGCAAGACCTGGCTCTGACAAACTGAATTGGGTTGGGTCCAGTGTTTGGAGGTTTTCTCTGTCATTATTTATCAGGTCCACGATTATTCTTTCCATGGCCTTACATACAAGACTAGTCAAACGTATGGGTGTATAATTTTCTGGGTCAGTAGGTCGTCCCCTTTATTGCAGAGGAATGACTTGCTGTCCTCCACTCCATCAGTACAAAGCCAGTCCGGAGGCTTGTGGTTTAATAGAGATCCTAATAGGCCTGTTAAGTCCTGATTTAAGCTGTTTACGAGGCAAGTTGATATATTGTCAGGCCCCACTGAATCCATGTTTTTAGCTTTAGAGTGCAGTGGCAACCTGTTTTTGGTGATAATTAGCAGTGGAGTGGTAGAGGGTTTTTTTTTGAGGGAGAACTGGAGATGGGGAGGTGTATTTGTCATCCAGCGGATTTGCTGTGTCTTCTGGCTCAGTATAGGTGAGGACATCTACAGTTAATTCTACACATTGTTTGGTATTGCCCTTAGGACTAGGGTCATAACTGAAAATGCCTTATGGTTATCCTTAGTTTTTGAATCTTTTTTTTTTTTTTTTTTTTTTTTTTTACTTTAAAGTCTGCTTTCAGGGACTTGACTAGTTCCCTGATTCTTATGATGTAAAGTTGTTTAATCTCGCCTTCATTCTTACTGATGGGTTCGGAGCCGACAATTGGCTCCGATTCGGCCAAATAGCAAAGCTCAAGGTCTCAAAACAGCTCGAGGCCAAAGTCATATCCCACAATGCACCACTACATTCCCCAGATCTAGTTTGCCGCTGCAACTGATTGGGTGTTCTCTGCAGCTCTTGGCCGTTGGAGAGAGAAGTTTTGTATATTTTCAGTCAGAAATTTTCAAAAAGATTATTGCTGCTGCTAGTTAAAGTGTGCTGTTCTCTGTTAAGCCGTTTTTGGATTTTTATAGTTAGCAGATAGCTTTTCTTGTTGGGCTTGGCCCTTTTTCTAGCTCTATCCCAAGCTGAGTTAAGCTTTGCAGGTTTGGTGCATTTTCTGTTAGCCGGTTAGGCTTTGGCTGTTTTTTGGCCCTTTTCTTTTCATTAGCCTGTAGGGCTTCTTTACAGTTTTTGAAGTTAGTTGCCTCCCTTTAATTAGCCGGTTAGGCTCATTTTTTGTTTTCTTAGCCTGTTTACAATCTTAAATTAGCTGCCTTCTTATTCTTAGCTGGTTAGGCTTACTTTTTGGTTAAGGCTCTTTCGCAGGGTACGATGCACTTAAAACCACCAATCAGATCTCCAACTACTCCCTGGAACTTGAATCTAATCTTATCCAAAATTATTCTTCCGCCCTTTGAACCTGCCTCTTCTTGTGAGCTGAAGTATCTTTCTTGGAAGACCATTTTCTTGGTGGCCATTACGTCAGCACGCAGAATTTCAGAACTGCAAGCCCTTTCCTTTAAGCCACCTTATCTGATATTTCATAAAGATAGGGTCTCCCTCAGGACGAATCCATCGTTTCTGCCCAAAGTATGTGTGTAATTCACTCTAAATCAGATGATTGAGTTGCCTGTTTTCTTTTCCAACCAATCAAATAAATTGGAGTATATGCTTCACATACTTGATGTGCATCGGCAACTTTGTTTTTGTTTGGATAGAACAAAAGATCTCAGGAGGACATATCAGTTCTTTGTCTCCTTCTCAGATTCAAGAAAAAGATGCACCTGTCTCTAAAACTACCTTATTGAAATGGCTCTCTGATTGTATCTTCTTTATCTGCAGTGAAGCGGGTATTGCATTACACCGTGGCTGTCCAAAGAAACTAGACAAAAAAATCATGATTAGAAATAGCCTGGTCATCTTGGAAAACCAATAAAAACCCTAAGGATCAACTAGTATATAAACAGCTAAGAAATGATACTAAGAAGTCTATAATGTTAGACAAAAAAGACTATTGCTGTAACCTACAACATAAACATCAAAATCGACCTCAAAAATTTTGGTCCAGCTTAAACAATCTTCTCCATCCAGGTAATACTACTACTCCTACCCCTATGTCTATCCTCCAAAAACCTCCAGAAAATATTGCCAAAACCTTCTTTACGGAAACTATACAATCCCTTGCCAACCAACTAGGCCCCAACAACCCAGACCCTATTAACCCCATATCCAATACCCACTCATGCTTTAACTTTCAACCTGTACCAACAGCTTTTATCTGATCCTTAGTCAAGAAACTGAAACCCTCCACCCTTTCAGCAGACCAAGTCCCGGCTGAATATCTTCAAAACGCTGCAAATGCAATAGCGTATCCCATCTCAATATTAATTAACAGAACCATCTCTGAAGCATATATCCCCTCCATCTGGAAAATTTCCTATGTAATTCCTCTCCATAAAGGGGGTAACTCCACTGATCTATCAAATTACCGACCTATCGCCATTCTGTCCCTTCTGGCTAAAATTATGGAAAAAATGTATCCACAAGCAATTCCTTCATTACCTCAATTTGCACTTGCACAATCTCCTAGCTTCCCTCCCTGCATGGATTTAGACCCCACCATAGTACCACCACAGTCCTTCTATCCTTCTCTCAGACAATAAATCAAATCCGTAATAATAATACGCCCTCCTCTGCTGTCTTTCTTGACCTATCTAAGGCATTTGATATGGTAAACCACCAGCTACTCATTCAAACACTAAAACCTCTTGCCATAGACGGCCTAGCAATATGTTGGTTTCAGGCCTATGTAAGTGGCAGACAAGCTGTGCTATGGAAGGATAGCCTTTCTTCCCTACTGCCAGTCACCCTTGGAGTTCCTCAAGGGTCTGTACCAAATTTTCCATCTTCATTAATGATCTTTATGCAGTCATCCCCAAAGTAACCTGCATTCAATATGCAGATGACTCTACCCTAATCTGTTCTGCCACCTCCCCATTTAGACCTGCATACCTTAACCCAAAATACTTTCAATGTAGTAAAAAACTAGCTCACTGACAGGCGTCTTCTGTTGAATCCAAATAAAACAAAACTGCTACTCTTCACTCCCACCCAAAAAGCTACACTCCCATCATTTACCATAACATCTAATAATGGCACAATAATTTCCCCAGAAAGTAATACAAACTATTAGGTGTAATTGTTGACAATAACCTTAAGTTTGACGCTCACATCGACAAAACCATTAAAACAGTCAACAAAAAGCTAGGATCTCTATAGAATTAAGGCATTTCTAACCCCAATTGCTAGGACAGTTATTTCCCGAACACATTTACTTTCAACCCTTCTTTATGCCTCCCCAACCTGAGTAAATCTGACCTCAATAAACTCAGTAGCTACTACAACACCATAGCCAAATTTGCCACAGGCTCAGCATATAGAACCCACCACTGTATTAACCTACGATCTCTAGGCTGGCTAGAGTTTCTCTCTCAAATCCAGTATATCAATTAATATCAGCCCAAAAGCATACCATACTCAAAAATATAATTACCCCTTACAGTAACCTAAAAACTTTCCGGTCTTCTGACAAAATACTGGCACAAACTGTTAAATCTAAAAACTCAGCAGGTGACTCATTGTTTTGCAACTCTGTTGGAACAATCTGGAATCGGCTCCCTGCCGAACTTACAGCAAACCAGACTATTAACCAATTTAAAACATCTCTCAAAAAATTCCTAAAAAGTCACTGGCTGTACCCCTGTACCAACCCTGACTAACCAGCTTACCACTCTCTTCACTACCTGGCTATCTGTAAAATAGTCTGTTTCAGACTTGGTCTCATTCTCATATGTATTGTACTACTGAATGACCTGCTACCTTTTTCAGCCTGGTACCACTAAAAATGTCTAAGTTCAAGCAAGAAAACTACAATGTTAAGTTTAAGTATGTATGTATTCCAAGTATGCATATAATCCTATAATTCTGTACTGGTATCTATATGTGACTGTATAAAACTGCTACTGTTTAACTCTTATGTAACTATCCACATGTGGAGCTTTTCTCCCCGGGCCTCCGCTGAAAATGGACCTGTGTCCAGTTGGACTATCCCAGTTAACAAATGTAAAATAAAAAAATAAATAAAATAAGGTCAAGGCTCATTCTACAAGGGCGTTTTCTACTTCTGCAGCTTTCTTGACCAGGTTGCCCATAGATTCTATTTGTGCAGCTGCCACCTGGTCTAATCCACATACCTTTATATCTCATTACAAAGTGGACAAGGCTTCTAGGGACATAGCTTCATTTGGCTCTGCTGTCCTGAAACAGGTATTCCCGTGAGCCACCCAAGATTGTGGTGTGGGGACGCTACCCATCAGTAAGAATGAAGGTGAGATTAAACAACTTCACGTTAAGAAGTTGTGTACTTACCATAACGTTCCATGTGAGTTGTTATTCTCGCCTCCTACCCCCTTCCTATGTCTGGAAGCACAATAGGTTTCACACTGGTTTTGGTTTTCCTGGAGGGTGTCCTCCCTTTGTTTACCTGAAATTTGGTATAGGTTTCTTCACTAGTTGGTAGCAGACAAGATCTGGGGAATGTAATGTTCCATTGTGGGATAGGGCTTTGGCCTCAAGCTGTTTTGAGACCTCATATTTGCCCGAATCTGAGCCGATGGTCTGCTCCGAACCCATCAGCAATAATGAAGGTGAGAATAACAACTCACATGGTACGTTATGGTAAGTACATAACTTCTTGTTTAGACTAATGAGGGACGTATTTGCTCCATTGTGCTTATTCCCTCTTACAACTTGGCAGGATTTTTTCTTTTGTTGTACAACCTGTTAATATCGGGGATCCACCAAGGTGGCTTGTTTTTGTGACTTGATCTGGGTTTGTTTTGGTCTGGTACTGCTGTTTCTATGCAGTTGTTTATATGGTCTTACAGAGCTTTTGTATATGCTTCTGCATAAGTTTCTGTGTTTTCTAGATTTGAGGGAGCTTGGAACTAGCTATGATGTCCCTTAATAGGGGGTAATTTTACCTTAGAGAAGTTCTTAGTTTTTGGGGTTTGGTGGTGGGGCTAGTTTTACCTGTATTTCAAGTGAGACCAATTTGTCATCTGATCTTAGCAGTGAGGACATCTTGGTGGGGGTGGGGTTTGTATTTGTAGCGCTCTTCCATATTTGTGAGTGCCAGATGTAGGACATTTGTTCCCCTTGTGTTATTGCAAACTGGCTGCTCCAGGACATTTGAGTTTACAAATTCAGTAATGCCTGTGGTGTTGGGCTGGTTGGTGAGAGATTCTAGTAACTTTAGATATGACTTATGGGTTTTCTGGTTTCATGGTGGGGAGGACCTGTAGCTAGCAAGAATATGGTAATGGACTTTTCCCATGGTTAGTTGAACATGGAAAATCGGTCAAGCATGTCATATTGTTTCAGCAGCCTTGAGGTGTGCATATCCTTTAGGAAAAGATACACTTCCACCTTTTGCTCTTTCATTTCATGTTTAGTGAGTGATTTGAACATATAAAAGGTGTTGTAGCCATGCATTGCCAGAGTACTTTTTGTGGCTTTGAAGCACGTTTCAGTAGCAGCACAGATGTCAACATTCTCCAAAGTGAGGACAGTTTTAGGGAGTGCAGTTTCTTGTTGAGAGTTAACATTGAGCCATAACACCTTTAGCTTGTCCTGACTAGCTTTTATGTTGGAAGGTTTGTCTGATTGGCAGTGTCTAAAAAAAGGCACTGTAGTGGTGGATAATGTTTGGCCACTGTCTGAAAGCGTAGAAGTGACAGATGAAGACCATCCTTGGCACAGCAGCTTGGTCTGTCAACCCTTTCCTCCATATTGACAAGTGTTGGACCCCTTTGGAATGACATCAGTAGCTAAGCCAGTTGTTAGTCGATTTTCTGCTCATATTGTGGCAATGCTGCTGAATGCTAGGCTTTTACCTGCTTGAGACATACTGAGTCTCTCTTCATATAGTCCAAGGAGGTATGTCTCAGGTCATGCATGCCCACATGGACTATGACCAAGTCATACTGGTACTTGGGGGTAAGTAAACGGATTGTTTGTGATCTGGTGGATCCTGGCCTCTGATAGGGAACCAGTTGTAAGCTTCTTTTCCAGCCTGGTAAAAGGAAAGTCAGTGCGTCTCTCAATGCAATCTCCTATGACCAAAATATTGGGTTGTGGAATGTTTTGCCATATGGGCTTAGTTGAGATGCAGTGAGATGTGGCTTTGTGTTATGGGTGTTGTGTGCATGTCGAGTTTGAGGACTGCACCCAAGAGGTCTTTGAGGTTTGGGTAAGTTAACATGTGAGCACACTCACATATGTGAGTTTGTGATCCCTTGTGGGTGCAGTGAGTGATGAGTCACTGACAACCTGTTTGTTTTTGTCTCTATGTGCGAGCCTAGCCTCTGGTGTCATTGTGCAACTACATCTCTTGCATACTGTATTTATCTGTTTGAGAATTAAGTGTTTTTCAGTGTGCACAAAGCAATTTCTAAATTGCCTAAGGATGCTCCTGTCTACTAAGCAGGATGCAGAGAATAGTAGGAAAGTGCCTATTCATGGTTGCAGGTCCTAATGTATACTTGCGAGAGATAGCAGTGGAGGGTGTTAGTTACTGGATGAGGGAAGGGTGCTTACTTGGTGTAATCTGCAGCTAACTTAACAAGTAATGCTGGCCAGCACGCAAACCAAATAATCTTGAGTAGCAGTAGTCATGGGTGCCATAATAAGGTAAGGTAGACCTCAGTAATCCTAACTAAATGCTGCTTAATATGCATATTAGTTGCCCTGTGAGTAAAACATGACAGAGGTAAAGTTTTGTGATGGTTTCTATACAGAAATTTCAACTTCTGGCAATTGCATGTAGACAAGGCATCAGTAACTGCCATTGTGCAAAGGTCAGCTTTACACAAATACAAGCCTTGTATACAATCAGAAAAAAACAAGTTTTACACTGTTTGCCCTAAACCCAATCAGATAATCACACAGTGAGCTTTCCACCAGCAGTTCCCAGCTCAGATGGGTAGAATCATTCCTTTCCTGCCACAAGAGTGCAGACTTTAAAGGAAAATTCCACCCTAGAACTAAAATAAATCTATTTTTTTTTACTGTTTCCTGATCTATTTTAACACCTCAGAGTCACTTTAAGTGCCTTATTTGTAATTTTAGCCTGTTTTCTACAACGTGGCTACCAATGGGGCTTGGATGTATCAACGTGATCCTGTTCTCTGTCATCTCTTTCTCGTTCACAAAATGCTTTGCATGACTCATGCCAGACCTAAGGAAGTAACTTTGAAATCCCATGCCATTGACATATAATGGGATTTGTGAGGGTCACTGTTTTCTTTAGCATCTGTAAAATGACTTGCTTCTTTTCTGTCTCTAATCATCCTAGTTTATGTTTGGTTTAGACCTTGTTTTACACTATACTTGGATGTTATCCAGCTACAGCCAGAAAGGTGACTAAATTGTATGCCTTTGTTCAGGGTTTTGTTTTATAGTTCGAGGAATTGAGAGTCCCCTCCCCCCACACTACTGCAGAGGTGATAAAGCTGTTACTGCATGGAGACCCTTGCAGAATCAATTCCTCTTAGACTAGAAAAGAAAACCCTGAACAAGGCCTACAATTTAGTTACTTTTCTGGCTGTAGCTGGATAACTTCTAAGTAATAGTGTAAAACAAGCTCTGAGCCAAACATAAATGAGGGTGATTAGAGACAGAAAAGGAGTCCTTTTACAGAAGACAAACAAAATAACAGACACTCTCACAAATCCCATTATATATGCCAATAACATGGGAATTCAAAGTTACTTCCTTATGTCTGGCATGAGTCATACAAAGCATTATGGGAAAGAGGGTTGAGGGAGAACAAGATCACATTGATGCTTTAAGCCCCATTGGTAGCCATGTTATGGAAAACGGGCAAAAATTACAAATAAAGCAGTTAGTGATTTTGAGGTGTTAAAACAGGTCAGGCAACAGAATGAAAAAAATGATTTTTTTTAGTTATAAGGTGGAGTTTTCTTTTAACCCTCTTAATGTAAAATGACTGGTTTGGAGCCCAAGTATTAAAGAGCCACAAAAGGATGCCAAATATTAAGAAACACTAGGTGATCTGTATTTCAGTGCAGAACAGCAGCCCTTACTGCAGTTTTAAAAGGTAACTTTAAAGAAATGAAAAAAAAAAGCGCAGTAAACTTGGATATAATGAAAATAAGCAATGTTTTTAGATGTTTACTTCTCTACAGGGCACTGCCACAGTGAGCAGTTCCAAGCAAATGTCAGATTTATACCAGCACTGTAAATACAGAAAATTGCTGAGCCCTCTGACCAATAAAATGACTACACTTGGAGCCCTTTTGTGTGCCTCCCAGCTTGCATAGACCAGGCAAATGCCTATTGCCACTAGATGAATAATCTCAGTTCTCTTAATGTGAAAGCACAGCAAGTGTGTCCGGAGTGAAATGCTACCACAAACAAACTTGAGGAAAGGTAAAAAAAATAATTCTGGATAACAGCAGTGTACTTTTAAACAGCTTATAAAAGTGTGATTATTCAATAAAAGTACTTTGCTTTGTAGAAATGAGGCAAGAGCAGCCCAGTCGTGCAGAATTTATAGACACCTAAAAACAAGGTAAGCTGATTAATAAGCTCTCCAGACAATAAAACTAGTACATGCAGGAATCACTTGTGCGTTTCCCCAACCCATACAGACCTGACTACTACCCAGTGCCTCTAGATGGAAAATCCACTGACCTCTTGCTGTAAAAACCCAGAAAAGAGATTGCTAGAGTGCAAAAATATAATACTTTATCCAACAACTAGCTAGATAAATGAATTCAGAACAATTAAGTCAGTCTAACAGACAATGAGAGGATAAATGCACTTTTTCAAAGTAAGCATGAGGAAAGGGAAGTAATTAAAAATATCAACAGCAGTTCAGAAAGGGAGGAGCTTATAAAGCTCAATTTACAAAATATGCAGTAATGGTGGGCAGCTTAAAAGTCACCAAGTTTAAAAGGCAGATCAAGGAATGGGAGAGTGGTTGGGGAAAAATAACCAAATGGGAGTCTCCAATAGTGCCTCTAGTTTTTGCAGGCCTTTAGAGTCTTATCAGAAAAGACAAGGCCATAGATGTTCAGTATTAAAGTATCAGTCAAGAAACAAATTACCAAATGAAAAAAGCATGTGAAATGAGCAGCCTTGGGTAATTTGTGTCGATCTGCCACAGAGAACAAAAACACCAGGTCAAGCAGGTTTCTCAAAACAGAAAACAGAGTGCTTTCTGTTTTACCTGTTCCATCAGTTTAAGCAAGTCACAGACATTACTTTCCTCACCAGCAGGGAGTTACCAACAGTGCTCCAGGAACTGGAAGTTGCAAGGAAACTTAACCCTGGTTTAACTGGCCTAGCCCTCTAAAAAAAGAAGCTTCATTCTAAAGGTGGATACCAGCAATAGTGTAAATGGTTGCAAGACTTGGTTGCCTTCTATTTCTTATGATTCCTATGAAGGACTTAAAGAACGGGTCAAGCACTATGTAGTGTAAGTGTTAATCTGATACCTACTAGGTATTTGTGTCATTGGCAGGTATACGTCATGGTTAGGGAAGAGGACTGGAGTGTCAGGGGTGCCTAGTGCTAGTCTGTGGCATCAGTAGGTATACCAGTTTGTGACACTAAGTTGGAGCTATGGATAGGGCAGTGGTGGTAGAATGGTAGTAATGGATGTGCCTGGTGGTACACCGTGGCAGCTCCAGTAGGGTTGGTAAACGTAGTTTCTGTGGTAAGTAGGGTTGCCAGGGTTTGTAGTAGTGTAGTAGTAGAACCAGTGAGGGAGATAGCTGGTATTGGGCTGATTACATGGAGAAAAATGCTTTAGTGCAAGCAAAAAATTACTGTCTTCAGTCCAGTCATACTGGCAGAACATCAGATTGGAGAATACTATTTGAAATAGTCTGTAAAGTATAAGAATTTTGGGATTCTGATTTGATCTGAAACCAAAATGAAATATTCTTGTTAAATGCTGGGAGAACAGTTAAAATATAAATGCATTTCTTTGTATGTTGTCAGGTGGAAGAACGCTCCAAGTTGAACAGGCAGAATTCTCCTAGCATTAAGGCCAAAATGGGCACAACCATGTCTGATCCTGCCTTGCAGTCACGGTCAGAGTCAATATCAATCAATTCAGCACCAGCATCGCAGACACCCCCTATGCAACGTCCAGTGGAACCCCAAGAACTTCAGCCCAAGGTGAGCATTGAGAATAAACTTGGTGTATAGTTCTTTTTTTTATATCTTCATTCTCTTTATTCTGCTGTCACTGCTCTTAATCTTTCTTTAATTTCATCTTAAATTTGTAAAGAACTGAAAGCAAATAGATATGTAGTGAGACCATTTTAAATGTGTGAAATTGCAGTCACCATGCTGTGTGTGTGTAATCAGTTACACTGAAGTGGGTTTTTATAACTTTAGTGGTTTCTATGGTCTGTCAAAATGAAGTTGAGAAAGGTAAATCATAAACACCCGGAAAAATTAAATCAGTTTGCTTTTGGCATAAAATTAAGTTGTTAAATGTCCCGACTGAGAAGTTTTTCAGGGATCATTCATCAGTATCTGTACAGGAGAAAGTGCCTCTTCTATACTATCCCTCCATGTAGTTTAAAAAAGATTAGCATGGCCAGTGAGTTACAAGATCTTAGTCTTGCATATGTTTGAATCACTGTATGTATTTTCATCATGTGGGCTCCTGTTGCAGTGCTATTTCTGGTAAATGGGATTAAACTGCATCTGCCCAGTTAGCATGAGTTCCAGAACTTTAGACAATTGCTTGGGTTCATCCCTTCCCCATACCAGAGATGCCAGTGTGATGCTCAGTGGAAAGGGGGAAGAGCCTATGCCATCTCCATTTTTTTGCCGCAGTCACTATGTTCAGTATTTCATGCAGGTGGCTCCCAGAGCATTAAGTACCCATTTTGCATTTTATTGTAGTTTCACACTATTTGTTTACAGCACTGCTTTTCTGCATGTATTTAGAGTTTTTGGAGACTGTCATCTCCCGGGGGAAAGTCACAGTTATTCCTGTGGCCAGCAGGTAAAACTAGGAAGACTTCATAGTCTGCACTTGATGTTAAGTTGTCAATCTCGCCTTCATTCTTGCTGGATAGGTTCGGAGCCGATCCTCTGCTCCGACTCGGCACTTGCTAAGCTCGAGAGCTAATTTTACCAGCTCGAGGCAACCCTGTATCCCATGATGCAAGGCGGAGACTACCCAGATCTCGTTTGCCGCTTCGCTAACGAGGTGCCTCTTTTACCAGCTCTAGGTAAGTTTTTCTTATAAGACTTTGTCACATCCCTTTTATTTTTCATAACCTTAGTAGTTTTGTGAACCTTAATGTTTATTTTAACCCTATTCCCGTTAGTGTTCCCTTTTTTCGGGTTATTTATCCCCTTCCCTAGGTTAGGCCTTAGGCCTTTCCTAAATTTTCCTGTCAGGGATTTTTTGTGTCTGAGTGTTGTATCCCTGTTTAGTTTAGATTTTTGGATTGGGTGTTTGTGTGTGTGTGTGTGTCTGTGTTTTTTTCCTGTCAACTTGTGTTTCCTCGACACAGCTATGTCGAAGGACACAAAGGTCTCAGGCTTCAAGAAGTGTGACTCGTGCTGTCAGAAGACGTCTCTGACAGACGGTCACACTTCTTGTGTTTACTGCCTGGGACCTCTGCACCTGCAGGACTCTTGTGCTATCTGTCATGCCTTCAGCCCAAGAGTCCTGCAGGAGCGCAGAAATAAGTTAATATAGAGGGGCTTATTAAAGCCTGAGAGCTCCCCGACTAAGTCGGCTCCGGGGAAGCCCTCGAAACCTGTTAAGCCTTCGGCTGCAAGTCCCAAGCCGTCGGCTACTGGTTCAACTTCTTTAGTGTCGAGATCGGCTCCTGCCGGAGCCGATCCTTCCATTCTAGAAGTCACAGTATCGGCTCCATCCGGCACCGATACTGCCAGATCTGGACACTCGGTGTCAGCTCCGGCTGGAGCCGACGTATCCTCGGCTCCTTCGGCTCCACCTATCTCTAAAAAGAGATCTCGATCCCCCTCATTGGAATTGATACGTTCGGCTCCGAGATCACCCCTGCTCTCGGAGCGGAGCCATCGGAGCCGTTCTTCTCGGTCGTCCAGGCTGTCTGATCACGACCTCGAGAGAGTGGTGAGTAGACTATTAAAGTCTCAGGCATTGGCCCAAATGCTCCATAGCCCGTCTCAACAGACGGTAGCTATTTCACATCCACCTAACATTCCTCCTTCGACTCTCTTACAGAGCTCGGAGGCGGAGCTCCTCGGAGCCGTGACTGTTGTAGCTTTGGAGCCGATACCAGCCCTTTCGGCTCCATCGTCCTCTGCTACGATTTCTTCCTTGAGGTCTTCATTGGAGGGATCCGGGCGTCTGGTCTCTCTCGTCGGCTCCGAGGGGGCGAGTGGCATCGGACACTTGTCCGACCCCGTTCTCCCTCTCGGGGCTTTGGCGTTGGTGAGCTCAGCCCCGACATCTACCTCAGAGCCTTCCCTCTCGGTGAGGCCTGGGGTTCCTATCTCTTCGGAGCGGGAACCTTCTGGTCTCTCTGATGGGGGAGCCTTCAAGGTGATGAGGAGTGTACTAGCCCCTGGGCGTAGTCAACGGTCAGTTCCATCAGCTCCTCCCACTACAGTGCCTGCTGACGTCTCTTCCCACTCTCTTGCTCCCGGACCCAGAGATCCAACGCCTCAGGTTTCCCCATTGGGAATATCTTCCTCTTCCGAGGCTTCTCCTGATCCATCAGGTGAACCTCCGCGTAAGAGGACATGTAAGAGGAAACATCTGGACTCCCCCCGAGTCTATTACATCTGATACTGACTTGGATGAGTCGGAGGGATCCCAAAGGTCCTCCTCTGAGGATGTCTCTTTCTCAGACATCCTTGAACTCCTTAAGCAGAGGGGGAACTGGCCCTCCCTTAATTCTTCCGAGGACGAGTCAGTATACCTGGAGGCGTTCGGATCTCGACCCTCCACCTCCTGCGTGTCTCCGCCTTTCGACCCTCTTATGGACGTAGTGGCTCGGAAGGCGTGGATGGTCCCGGATTCGGTGGAACCTATTCCTAGGAGGCCTTCTAAATTCATTATGGCCCCACCAGATGGGCAATATTTGACAAAAGGTGTCCCGGTTGATGCCATGGTGGTGGCTGCAGCCACCAAGAAGGAACTAGCTGATCCTTCAGTACCTGTCCATCCTCCTAACAAGGATTCTAGGACTATGGACAGGTACGGCAAGCGGATTTTTTCTTCAGCGACCTTTGCCATGCGATCGCTGAACTACTTGTGTCACTTCACCTGCCTTCAAAGAGATGTTCTTAAAGAGTTGGGAGAAGTTTTGCAGGATCCGTCAGCTGCTGGGTCTTAGGATAAGATTAGCTCACAGCTAGGAATCCTTAACTCCGTTGTTAACTCCTCCATGCGGCTCATTTCTTATGCAGCCGATGGAGCGAGTAGGGCCGCAGGCACAGGAGTGGCTTTAAGGCGTCAGTCCTGGATGCGGCTTTGTAATTTTGCAGACCCCTTCAAAGCATCCTTCACAAACTCCCCTTTTGATGGCTCGACCTTGTTCGGGCCTCAAGTGAAAGACACTTTGACTAGATGCGAACAAGATGGCAATAGACTTTCTGCCGTAGGAGTCCGTTTCTCCACCCCTTCAAGACCTTACCCAAAAGGCCAGAAGGGAGGGAAGATGTGGTTCCGCAAATCTCAAGGAGTCACGCCTGACGCACCAGGTCAGTTTACCCCCAGAGGCAGAGGGGGTAACAACAACAGACGCCGCCCTAGGGGCAGAGGGGGTCCGCAGAATCAGGGTAGCACAGAGCCTCTTTCTGACAAACCCTTCCAGCATCCCTGAGAATGTTGCCCGATTGTCCACCTTCGGAGGCAGTCGGGGGAAGATTATCGCTGTACCCAATAGCCTGGCTTTCCCTTTCTCAAGACAAATGGGTACAGCCGATTATATCCGAGGGTTACAAAATTCCCTTTTTTCAAACCCCAATTCAGCAAAAGGGAACCCTTCCAGACGTTCCACCCGGTCTAAGGGAACTAGCAGTACCAGGGATATCAAAACTGCTAGCAAAAAGAGCCATCCAGCCAGTCCCAGCAGACCAAATAGGATCTGGAATCTACTCAAGGTTCTTTTTAGTACCAAAAAAGACAGGGGACTGGAGACCAATATTAGATCTGAGCAAACTAAAGTTTGTAAAGAAAACAAGATTCCGGATGGTCACGCTTCAGTCCATTCTACATTTTCTGGGCAAGGACAATTGGATGTGCTCGGTAGATCTTCAGGATGCGTACTATCACATAAAAATTCACAGGCGCTCCAGAAGATTTCTCCGCTTTCGGCTGGGGACCAGTCACTTCCAATTCAGGGCCCTGCCCTTTGGACTCGCTACAGCCCCCAGAGTGTTCACCAAATGTATGGCAGCGGTTACGGCTCACCTGAGACGTCAAGGATTCCAGGTGTTTCCATATCTAAACGACTGACTCCTCACTGCCACCACCAGGCATCAACTTCTCCAGGCCAGAGATTACACCATTCACATTTGCAGAGGGCTAGGGATTTCTATAAATTTCGAAAAATCTGCCTTGTCGCCTTGTCAATCTATTACTTTTATAGGCGCAAAATTGGACACCGTACAACTTTCAGCAAAGTTAACAGACCAAAGGATCTTGGACATTCAAAGTCACGTCCAGGTGATTCTTCTCAGCTACAAAATTCAGGCCAGATTTGCTCTGAAAGTATTGGGTCTTATGGTGGCTGCCATAACACTTCTTCCCTTCACCCGTTTTTACATGCGTCTTCTACAATGGATGCTATTCGCCCAATGGTCCTTTCAACAACTACCCATGCGTCACAGGATCATAATAACTCCAACTTGCAAAAGGCATCTGACCTGGTGGATATCGTCCCCTCAAGTCCATCAAGGCAGACCCTTTGTTCCTCCTGCCCCGGTCGCCACGGTTACGTCGGACGCCTCCCTGATTGGGTGGGGGGGGCATTATCAGGGCAGGATGGTCCATTGCACTTGGCAACCTTTCGAATACCATCTGCACATAAATGTCCTAGAGATGAGAGCAGTGCTTTTAACGTTGCAAGCCCTTAACGACTCTCTTCCCCTGGGAACTATTGCAGTCCAAACGGACAATATGTCCGTAGTGTGGTATATCAACAAACAGGGCGGAACCAAGTCCTATCCACTGTGTCGAGAGGCTCTCAAGACTTTGGCATTGGGCAATCTCTTCTCAGCGGTTTCTGATAGCAACGCATATTCCTGGGAAATCCAACATCATAGCGGACAGGTTGAGCAGAGCTGATGTTCTTCGTTCCCCATTGCTGCAGTCCTTACTATTGGGTATAGTCCGCATCCAGTCGGCCCGAATACCAGAGTATAAGGCTGACGTCGGTCAGGGCGCATTAGACTGACGTCAGTACGTCAGGGTACTAATGCGCATGACCGACGTCATATCCTCAGTCTTTTTTGCTGCATGGTCCGATGCAGAAGCAGTTTTGCGAGTGCAGGTTGGCGTTCTGAAATATTTCCGAAACCGGAGTTTCAGACCGAAACAGAGTTGGCTAAGTACCCCGTTGGGGAACATTTTGGTTTTTCTTGCCTCAGTATTTTACGGATGTCAGAAAAAGTGAATAACTGTATTTCTTGTGGGAAACAGATACCTCATAGGGATTACCATACCTTGTGTATACCTTGTTTAGGGCCTGAGCACGACGTTGTTGGTTGCCGCTCTTGTGCTAGGTTTAACAAACGCACTATTAAGAGGAGGTTAGACTGTGCCAGGTTAGTGTTTGGGAAGCGTTGCAATTATAAAATGCCGTCGGATGCTCCCACGCCCGCTTCGTCCAAGAAGCGCAAGGACAAAACAGCGAAGCCTAGGGTTGATGAACCGGCAGTCCCGGACGTCGGTTCTTTAGAAGGCTCAGTGGAGTCAGAGGTTTTGCCAGGAGTTTCCATGGAGTCCCAGGCAGAAACTTTACTGTTACAGGATGTGCCTTCTCAGGAGGTAGGCCAGGCTGAGGGGGCTTCTCAGGTGACTGTTCTTCCCTCTCTTCCCAAGGTAGTTAGAGCCTCTCCTTCTGTTACCAAAACTTCTTTGAGAGGTAGGCCTAGTTCAGCTTCAGTGGGGGCTTCTCCTAGCATTTCGGGTTCTGTACCTAAGAAACATATGCTTAAAATGGCAGAAGATTTGATTACTATGATTAGAGGTTCTATGCCCCCGCCTGATAAGAGGCCTAGGGTGGAACCGGAGTTGATAGTTTTGAACAGTGTTCAGAGGCTTCAGAGTCTTCTGCGGAAGACTTGCAGGAGTATCCTACTTATTCTGATTCTGATGTGGATGATTCCACTCCTACAGCTTCTCCTCCTGAGGATTTCTCATTTTCAGAGACTCTGCATTCCATGAGGGAGCACTTTAAATGGGAAGGCCAGGATTACTCTGATTCAGGAAAAGGCTTAGGGAATTCTTGTTGTTACCCCAGCATAGGCCCTTAGCTATTCCTCGTGTGTTGAATGTGGTGGAAGATGTTTTTGCAGAGGCTTCCCTGAACCCTGACTCTTTGCCTCCTGCTCCTGTTAAGCCTGATAGGTATTATAGGGTGCCCGAAGCTCATAAGTATTTGTTTAAGAGTCCTAGGGCGGACCCAGAAACTATTTCTCAAGGGCCTAAAGGTGTTAAAGCTTCTGTGATTAAAAATCCTGTTCCCACTGATAAAGAGGCAAGGGCTTTGGATAGGTGGGGAAAGAAAGTGTATACTTCTTCCACTCTAGCCATGAGAGCATTGAATTGTCAGTTTCACATGCTAAAATATCAGAATTATCTCCTTTCACAATTGAAATCTAAGGTGGATGCTTTGGCGGAAGGTATTGAGTGTAAAGAGTTGCTGGATTTGGTTCATGTGTCTGAACAAGTGGGTAAGCATTCTTTGCAATGTGGTTTTGATGCTGTACAGGCCTCCTCGAGGGTGGCTGCTACTAGTTCTGTTCTTCGCAGGCATGCCTGGTTGAAGGATCAGAATTTAGCTGAGCATGTTAAGACAAGGATTTTGGATGCTCCTTTACAGTCTGATGTGTTGTTTGGATCGCCTGTGGAAGCAGTTTTAAAGAAAATGGAGGACAAAGCTAAGTCTATGCAAACTGTTAAAGATTTTTTGCAGGTGCAGCCACCGAAGTTTAGTAGAAATTGGCCTGCTTAAGGGGTGGACATATCCTGCTTATGATTCCCAGTCTAGGGGTAGGTCTAGACGTGGTAGGGGCAGGGCTCAAGGTTCTTTTAGGCCTAGAACAGGGAGTTCACCTGCTCAGACTTCTGGTGAGGGCAGGGGTCAGTCCTTTCGTAAACAGACCCAATGACCTGTCTTTTCAGCTGCCAGTAGATTCCCGTCTGGCAGCTCCTTTGGGAGGAAGACTGTCTCTTTTCAAAGAAAATTGGGATTTAATTACTCAAGACAAATGGGTGTTGGATATCATTCACCACGGTTACAGATTTTATTTCCATACAATGCCCCGTTTCAAAGGCATGCCAGACGTTCCTCCTCCACAAAGAAAAGAGGCTCACAAGCAAGTTTCTCAGTTACTCCAGATAGGGGCCATTCAGCCAGTCCCTGTATCAGAAAGGGGCCTAGGATTTTATTCTCGCCTGTTCCTTGTACCAAAGAAGGGGAACACGTGGAGACCAATTTTGGATTTATCTCTCCTCAACACTTTTCTGGACATTCCCAAGTTCAAGATGCTGACGTTACAACAGCTTTTACCTCTGCTGGGCAAAGATCACTGGATGGTAACTTTAGATCTCAAGGAAGCTTACCTTCATGTGCCTATAAGGCTAAGTTGCAGGAAGTATCTGCGGTTTCGAGCTGGAAATTCTCATTATCAGTTCTCTGCATTGCCCTTTGGCTTATCTACTGTGCCCAGAGTATTCACAAAGGTTCTGGCTCCAGTGATAGCTTACTTCAGGCTTCAAGGAATTCAAATCTATCCTTACTTGGACGACTGCCTGATTCTGGCTCAAGAAAAGGAAGACCTTCTACAGCATCTGGAACATGTTATAGCAGTGCTAAGATGCCTAGGGTATTCTGTGAACGAAATAAAGTCCAGTCTAGTACCCTCTCAAGACATGTGCTTTCTGGGTGTGAGACTGAATACAGCAGCCCAGATGGCCTTTTTAACCCCGGACAAACAAAAGAGTCTATCACTTTACTTCCATCAACTATCTCATCAGTCCGTGCTGACTGCAAGGACAGTCCTTCAAGCATTAGGGTTCATGGCATCTTGTATTCTGGTGCTTCCCAATGCCAAACTGCATATGAGGAAGCTACAATGTTATCTCAAAATTATATGGACACACCTCTGCCAAAATTTGTTCACTGTCATTCAAATAATACCTTGCCTTCAAAAGAATTTTTGTGGTGGGCTCAGGAATGTCACCTAAACAAGGGACTCTCTGTGACCCGGCCAGAGGCGAGTCAGATTTTAACGACAGATGCCTCGGACATTGCTTGGGGAGCTCATCTAAATGGAAAGTGGATACAAGACAAGTGGCCTGCCAGACTACAGCATCTACATATCAACATGAAGGAGATGTTAGCAGTCCAGTTTGCATTAATGGCTTTCAAGGAGTTACTTCTTCCAGGGCAGGTGTTGATTCTAACAGACAACACAACTGTCATGTGGTACATCAACAAGCAAGGGGAACACATTCTTATCCTCTATGCAGGCAAGCAATGATTTTATGGGAGACTGCGCTAAGCTTGCAACTAACTCTTCAGGCAAGGTTTCTGCCGGGAGCACAGAACTCCTTAGCAGATGTGTTAAGCAGACAAATCATGGATCCCCACGAGTGGAAACTGGATCTTCATGTATTTCAAAAATTGACAGTGTCATGGGGAACTCCAGACATAGATCTGTTCGCTTCTCCACTAAACCACCAGCTGCCACAGTATTGCACAAAGGGGTTTCATCACACAGCTTGGAAAGTGGATGCTCTGTCTTTCAGTTGGAAAAACCTTCATGTGTATGCCTTCCCTCCTCTGCCTCTTCTTCCAAAGGTACTATTAAAGGTCAGACAAGACAGGCCAAGGATGATTTTGATAGCTCCAGATTGGCCTCGGCAACACTGGTATCCACTACTACGGAGTCTGGTAAGGAAGCCTCCATGGCCTTTACCTCTGATTCCTCATCTGTTATCTCAGAAGGATGGTCATCTGCTCAATGTCAAGCTTCACTCTCTTCATCTAACAGCCTGGCATATTCTGTGTTGAAACACAGCAGGTCTCAACTTCCTCAACAAGTTTTAAATGTGATTAAGGAAGCTAGAAGACCTAGTACAAGGAAAGTGTACGCAGAAAAATGGAAGAGATTTTTATTTTGGAGTACAGCAAAGAATTTGCAGGTTTCTGAGCCTAATTTGAGTGTGGCTCTTCAATACCTTACTGAGTTATTGGACAAAGGTTTGTCCTTCTCTTCCATTAAGATTCATGCTGCAGCAATTTCAGCTCACTATGATTGTGACCCACCATTGTTTTCGCATCCTTTGTTCAAGCAGTTTCTTAGAGGGGCAAAGAATATAAGACCCCCACGTAGAGCTCCTACTCCTGCTTGGGATCTCAATTTTGTGTTGGAAAAACTTACTCTACAACCTTTTGAGCCGGCGGCTACTGCTGAATTGAAATACTTGTCATGGAAGACTGCTTTTCTGTTGGCTATTAGTTCTGCAAGAAGGGTGTCTGAGTTGCAGGCCCTTATGGCAGTAGAGCCATTTTTGATTTTCCATAAGGATAGGGTATCATTACGTACTAATCCTTCCTTTATGCCTAAGGTGGTTTCTAGTGTGGCTTTAAACCAAACTATTCATTTGCCTACTTTTTATGCAGACCCCCAAAATAAAGGGGAAAAGATTTTGCACACTTTAGATGTACACAGGCAATTGCGTTATTATTTAAGCAGGACTAAGGCTTTTAGGCAGTCTCAGCAGTTGTTTGTTTCTTTTGCTTTGAGTTCACAGGGCAAGCCTGTGTCAAAACAAACTATTTCTAGGTGGATTGGCTTTTGCATTGCATTTTGTTATTCCCATCATGGCAAGGAGATTCCAGCTGGGATTAGGCCTCATTCCACTAGGGCTACTGCCACTTCAACAGCATTTCTAAGGGGTGGCAACTAAGGATATTTTGGAAGCAGCTACTTGGAGTTCAGTGCATACTTTCTCTAAGCATTATCACCTTCCTATCTACTCTAAGTCTAGGGCTGGTTTGCCACAGCTGTTCTGCAAGGCATGTTGTCAGCTCCTGCTTCTTTATGATTTGCCAGCCTCCCTTACCTCTGCTTTGGGATTCTACCCAATAGTAAGGACTGCAGCAATGGGGAGCGAAGAACATAGTACAGTTTTGTACCTACCATAAATGTAGATGTTCGAGGATCCCATTGCTGCAGTCCAATTTACCCTCCCTCCTTCTCCTCTGTGTTTAGGGGTGGTTGTGTAGGTGAGGTTACATGCTTATATTTTTTGTATATATTCTTGTATATATTGTACATATTTTTGGTGCAGGTATTTTGGGCCTTGTCTTTTTAGGGTCTTCTGACATCTGGGGCAAGAAAAGACTGAGGATATGACGTCGGTCATGCGCATTAGTACCCTGACGTACTGACGTCAGTCTAATGCGCCCTGACCGACGTCAGCCTTATACTCTGGTATTCGGGCCGACTGGATGCGGACTATACCCAATAGTAAGGACTGCAGCAATGGGATCCTCGAACATCTACATTTATGGTAGGTACAAAACTGTACTTTCTCATGCCTCACGAGTGGTCTCTCAATCAGTGGCGGAAGAGATTTTTCGGGAGTGGGGCCTTCCTTGCTGCGGCCTTTTTGCTACACCTCAAAACAGCAAATGCCCAGACTTCTTCTCTCTCTTCCCCCTTCCAGGCCATCCCCCCAGAGATGCTCTAACCCAAGATTGGCCTCGGGGACTTCTTTATGCCTTTCCCCCCTTTCCTCTGATACCTCAAGTACTTCAGAAAGCAACCGCCTTGAGAGCCAAGTTGATTCTCATTGCTCCTTATTGGCCTTGACAGATATGGTTTCCGTTCCTACATCGTTATCTCTTGGTACAGCCATGACATCTGGACCCGGTTCCAGATGATCTGACCCACTAGTCGGGGCAGCTGCACCAATCCATACCTTCTCTCAACCTCACTGCTTGGTTGCTCCACTTCCATCCTTAACCAGGCTTCCTATGATTTCTAATCCCGTCCGGGATATCATAGTAGCTTCCTTAAAATCTTCTACCAGAAGGATTTACACTAGTAAATGGCAATGTTTCTCCTTCTGGGCAAAAGCTAGGAATATAGACCCCTATACTGCTCCGATTCATTCTGTCTTGGCCTTCCTAGCTGAGATTTTTCATTCAGGATCCTCTTCCTCCACAGTAAAAGTTCAACTGGCAGCCATTTCGAATTTTCATATAGGCCTTTTGGACCACAACATTGTCACATAAACTTTGCAAGGCATTCCTTCGAGGTATCTTTTTACTTAAACCTCCGATTAGAGACCCCCCGCCACAGTGGGATCTAAATTTAATTTTAACATCCTTGATTCTCCTCCCCCTTCGAACCTGCGGCTGCCTGTTCGTTGAAACTTCTTTCTTGGAAGACACTCTTTCTAGTCGCCATTACTTCTGCCAGGAGAGTATCTGAGCTTCATGCTCTCTGCATTCGTCCTGCCTACTTAATCTTCCACAAAGACAGGGTATCTCTAAGGACTTAATCCATCTTTCTTACCCAAAGTGGCTATGCAGAAGAACTTAAATCAATCCATTGATCTTCCAGTTTTTTTCCCCAAACTATTCTGATAGAGCGGAACAAAAATTACATTGTCTTGATGTTCACCGCCAGCTCAGATATTACCTAGACAAAACTAAACATTTTAGGAAATCTGATCAACTGTTTCTATCCTATGCAGAGAACAGGAAAGGCCTTCCAGTTTCCAAGGTGACTTTATCTAGATGGCTGTCTTCTGTGATTGCTTACATTTATCAGCTCAGAGGCAAAGAGTTGATTTCTAGGCCAAAAGCCCATTCTACCAGAGCTCTAGCTACATCTATAGCCTTTCAGGCTAGACTTCAATAGACACTATTTGTGTAGCAGCCACATGGGCTTCTCCTCATACCTTCGTTTCACATTACAAATTAGACTTGGCCTCCAGAGACAGAGCGAATTTTGGTTCCACCGTTCTCAAGAGTCTGTTCCATTGAGCCACCCAGGATAGAGGTGCTAGGGACGTGGTCCCATCCAGCAAGAATGAAGGCGAGATTGACAACTTAATATTAAGAAGTTATGTACCTACCATAACATTCCATGTTAGTTGTCTTCTCTCGCCTTATTTCTTGCGTCCCGCCCTCCATCCCCCTAGCCTGGTCAGACCGAGAAGATTATGCCTCTTCTCTTAAGAGGCTTTATCCTTTTTCTAGCTAATCAGCTTCTAGTGTCACTAGATTAGGTTGATGCTTTTCAGAGGATTATGATGATTATGATTGTCATTTTTAGTATTGTTACTTTTCTTCCTCCTTTTCAGTTGGAAGAATATATTCCATAATTTCCTTAGCTACCAAATGAGATCTGGGTAGTCTCCGCCTTGCATCATGGGATATAGGGTTGCCTCGAGCTGGTAACATTAGCTCTCAAGCTTAGCAAGTGCCGAGTCGGAGCCGGGGATCGGCTCCGAACCCATCCAGCAAGAAAGAAGGCGAGAGAAGACAACTAACATGGAACGTTATGGTAGGTACATAACTTGTTATTTTGTCTCATGGAAGCACACCTATTTTCTATAAGCAGTAATTGCTTACATTTTTAAAAGAAAACACTAAAAAAAAAAAAAAAAAAAAAAAAAATAGGACCAAGTCTCAGAGCCTTCCTTGGCTATCAAAAATTCCTATGCTTCAGCCAAGGAATTCCTGTACCTTTGACTTCAGCGGTAGAGTTATCTTTAATATGGTCCAGAAAGTTTGAAGAGTCACTGCAATGTTCATGAAATCCTGTCAGTTTTGCAGTGATGCAAGGTTTGCCACTTCCATGAGGTGCCATTAGGTGATTCCACCTTGCTGTGGCAAATTTTTTATTAAATCACAGCCATCTCTTTAAGGTCTTTTTGAGATCCAGCAGTGGGATGTAGTGTTTGCTGTCTTATACCACATCTCACTGTAATGTACTGATTCTTCACAAGATGACACCACTTCTTTTCGCTTATGTCTGCAGTTAGTCAGCATGTGATGCAGCCTGAGGAAGACTGCCTTTCCTCAGATGTCAAGTGGTGTTTTAGTACAACAGTCCTTTGTTTCTGGACAGCATGTGATTATTTCTGATTTTAGCCAGACTTTCAGGTTTTTGGACATGGAGAGCCTTTGAGTCTAGCATCCAGCCTTAAGATCTCAGTCCCCCCTTAGCCCTCCCCAACTCCTGATCCAGTCCATTTCAGTTAAGTATGCAAACGAGTGTAGGATTGCTTGGCAAAAAGCTGATTCCCCACTGCTGTCTGTTGAGCCCAACACCTCAGTTGTCCCTGTCGGTGGGGAAAAAAGGGTTCCTTCACCTGATATTTTGGATAGTGATGAAGTCTTGATAGATTTTTGACTAGTCCCAGATGTTTTCTCTGATTGTGACACAGTTCCAGTCATTGAGGTCCCTACCAGATGATGATTTCTGTAAGACTCTAAACCTCATGCAAGAACCTTTTAAGTGTGGTTCAGTGAAAATGATGGACTCCACAGGTGGTACTGCTTGATGTTGGTGAACCTAAGCCTACTGTCATGCAACTCACCAACCGGGACTATGTTACCTGAGAGAACACATTGCTAGAGTAAAATTCTTAGCCCCACAGTCCTGAGAAAGCCTAATCAGGACTGCGCAATGGTGCAGAGGTAGTGCTGTCACCTCACAGCAAGAGGTTCTCCAGTTCGATTCTTGGCTGGAGTGCCTTCTATGTGGAGTCTGCACATTTGCCCTATGTTCATGTGGGTTTTATCAGAGTACTCAGATTTTCTCCCACGTTACAAAGACATGGTCTAGAGCATTTCTCCCTGGGGCTCCGCTGAAAATTGTCTTCGTTCCAAGTCGGACTTTCCCAGTAAACAAATGTTAAATAAATCATTTTTGCCACTTCTAAGAAAAGGCAAAATATCTGGATAAAAACCCTATTGCAGTAACAAATGATTATCCTCTTGATACTGCAAGGAGCTCTATGTTGGTACCTGGGATACACTCAGTGCAATACAAAACTATTTACTGGATCATTTTGGAATGAAGGTGCATACTTCTGCTTTTCTGTATGCTATGGTGGTTAATTGCCAAACCCACCATGGTGCATTATTAAGGGTGATGTAGTAAGCCAAGTGGTGGATTTGATTGAAACTATTCAGAATATTTCCGTAATGAGTTTTTCCGTTTTTGAAAATGGCAAGACTTCGATAGCATAGAGGAAAGCCAGTCTCCATTTTTTTAAGTGGGTTGGCCCTTTTCATAGTTCAGTCTGCGTTCCTTTATAATTTCCCTGTGGTCCGAATCAAAGTCCTGGCAGGCTGTCCCCACCCCATCAGAGATAAGTGGCAGGGCTGGAGATGAACAACCTGTTATGGCAAGAAAACCATTCAGGAGGTCTAACCAGACCAGAGAAGTTACTACTCAGGATTTGTTTTGGAGACCATCTGCAGAGGAGGAGTAGAGTGAAGACTTGCCTGTGGTACAGTTGCTTTTGGAAATGGATTTGGAAAATTGGGCATGCTTATTCATTGGATGAAGAGTGGACCAGGTTGTGGACTGTCATTATCCCTTGAAAAGGAGTGGCAGGTGCAGGTGTGACCTAGAGACACGTTCTTACAAACTGCTGCCTGATGGCCTTTATTCCAGGTGCATATACTCACTCGATGAGGTATAGTGCCTTCTACCAGTTATACAAGTTGAATGTCCATTATCCAGGGTAGAGGCTAGTGCTATAATGGTGCAACTAGCGTGACAACTTCTGTGATATGCTATTATCTTGACTCATACATGAAAACATTTTGTGAAAAACATTTAAAGAAGACTAGATGGTGAGCAGGAATGCTGGCAAAAAGCATATAATGGGGAACAGGGTGGTCTTAGTGCCAAAGAAAATTGAAGGTTCCAGACCTTTTTTAGGTGTTTGCATCTAAAACACTGCATTATGAAAAGAAAAGCTTTATATTTTTAGTGCAAACAGTATTACCCTGTCTATTAGGAGACTGGATCTGCTGTTTGTACCTTTAAGACACTTATTTAAATGTCAGAATTTCCAAGAGGTTCAGAATATGTTTGTTCTTAAGGTTGGGAACCAGTTGCTATCAGTTCAGAAGGTTGTGCTTCAGTCTTAAAGGATACCACCAAGTGTGTGGTGATAATCCAGCAGCAGCTGCTGTGGATTAAACTTTTCACTTCCCATGCCAAGAGAATTGTCACTTTGGTGCCATCATTTTGGAATGACTCGTAAAACATTTCCGGCCTCTGATTAGCTTTGTCAAGTATTAACTTCATCTCACACACACTGCTTCAGTCTCTTAAGGTATACTTTGGACACCAAGGCCTACAAGATTTTAAGACACTCAGTGTTCTGCATTATTTTGTGGTACAACTTTTTACTGCTCCATAATGGTACTGCAGCAACAATTCCCCATTTTCTGGAGTACATTCCAGCTTTGTTATACATTGCACACTACACCCGTTTACAGGCAATCTCCATAATGGATCTTGGGTTCAGTGTGGTAAACATATCTAAAATATTTCCCATCACATTTCCAGTATGGACTGTTGCAAGAAACTTTTCTGACAGTGACTACATATGGCCAACCTAACCAGAGGAAATCCATTGCAAAATCATCCCCCCAAGCTTGATGGTAACCATGCATGCATCTGCCCTTCCGTGAGATGTGAACATTTTCAGGGCAAGATCATGAAATGTCCTAGTTCCCTTGAGAGCCTCAAAAATACATCCTTGTTCTAGAGATCTGTGCAGTATTACTTATGGAAGTCTTTGTGTCACTTACCACAGATCTGCTTGTTACCCACATGGACAGCTCAGTAATTTCTAGTACATCAGCAAACAAGGGGTATCCGCTACATCCTCTTCCAAATCTTTTGGGTTTCTAATACTATGATGGGAATGGACACAATTTCTAAGTCAAAGTATGATTAAAGTGTTCCCAGTAATGACGACTCCTGCAATTCGTATGGAGTTGCGTGTATCGGTAACATCTAAATATGATATATAATTCTTGTTTTTAAGACCTGTTGCCCCTACTACTATTGGGACTGTCTGGGTATATTTCTTCCACATTGCTATCATTTCTGCCTGCAAATCCTGATATTTTATCATTTTGTGCCTGTCTGTACACAAGACAGTAGTTCCGGGGTGTAACGAGATCAATGCTACTTTTGTCTTTTCATGGAGCACTATATCTGGTTTTCTTGCATCTGTCTTTTGAACTTTTGGTAATGAGTGGTCCCATGTAATGTAGACATCATCATTTTCTGTAATATTTTGTGGCTCATGTTTCCAGTGTTTTTCAGCTACTTCAGTATTATAAAGTTTGCACAAGCCCCAGTGCAACATTCTTGCCACATTATTATGCCTTTCAGTGTACAGTCCTTTTGCCATTAGTATGTCACAGCCAGCAACAAGGTGTGCACCTGTTTCCAGTTCTGTTTTACAAAACCTACATTTGTCTGTTTCTCTCATATGTTTAATGGACTTTGTAAACCCACATGTATTTAGTCCACTGTCTTGGGCTGCCAATATTAACCTTTCATCTTTTGTTTTGAATTTGCCTCTCCTGAACTATTCCGGTGTTCGATCCTGATCAACATGATTTCCGGGAGTTTTCTATACTTGCAGCTATGTTTATGCATTTTCCACATTTCTTGCCTTCAGATCTGATCCCTACACTTTATATTCTTTTGTTTTTTGACAAATTCAGTTGCTGCCTGATTTTTATCTGATTTGATTTCCATTCCCACTTGACACCGGTATGCTTCTACTAGACTAAGAAGGGAAGTAATCGTAGATTTGTTGTCTTCATGTTTCAAAACTTTCAGTATGTTTGGGTCTTGTGAGGTCAGCAGATATGTATGCAGTCCCATGATTGCAGATCTACACATGTAATCAGTTGCAAGGAGGCCCATACCTCCTTCGGAACGGGGAATATATAATCTTGGTATGTGCTGATTTTTATAAATCATTTGAGCAAGAAGCATCCTTGTTTTCCTGTCTAATCTATCCAACACCTTTTGGGGCCAGTCAGTCACTCCAAAACTGTAAGTTAGGACAGGAAGAGCAAATTGGTTTATAGTTTGAACTTTGTTCATAGATGTCAACATTGTTTTCAGGATTAAGTCTTCTAAAATATTCCTTACTGAGTTTTATTCTCGTTTGTTCTTTTGTTGATCCTTCATCAATTCCAGAATATTTATGCACGCCCTCTTGCTCAAGTACTTTTTTCACATTCTTGTCCCCAAACTGATGTCTTCTTGGTGCTGCAGCTTTCCTGCTTTAATGGTTGCTTTTGCACATTTAACTAGACCAAATGACATTCTTATATCATCTGAAAAAGTTTTGACTACTTGCAGTTATGCTATCAGTTCATCTGGTGAGATGTACAGTTTTAAATCATTGACAAAAAGAAAAGTCTTTACACTCTGCTGCTTTCTGGGAGCCAACTTATAGCCATGACCTAATCGGTTAAGCAGATTGCTTAATGGGTTAAGTGCAAGGCAAAAGAGCAGTGGTGACAGTCTCTCTGAAATATTCCCCTTAAGATTTTTTCCCTGGAATAATTTTGTCCTTTTCATGACTTAACTAAGTGGTTTTCCACTGTTTTATGGTCACTGTGATGTAGTTTGTGTAGGGTGTATCTTACATATTTTAAGGACTCTCTTATCCACGGGTGTGGGATACTGTCAAATATTTTTTGTAGTTAATCCATGCCATACGTAGATTCTTCCCCTTTTTACAGTACTCCAGTATGACTTTTAACAATAAATGATCCTTTGTTCCATAGGACTTTCTTTGATTCCCTTTTGTTCTAAGAGTTTTCTTCCAAATGACTATAAACTCTATCAACATTAATTCCAGTGTATAGTTTATATGTCATCAGAAGGCAAGTTATTGGCCTGTAATTTTTAGGGTAGCTTGCGGGTTCACTCTTAAGTAGGAGCATTGCATTTTTCTGTTAGCCAATCTGGTATCCGTTCAGGGTGTGCATATAAATAGTTCTTACTCATGGCTAAGCCTTTGTGCAAAGATATTAATACTTTTAGCCACCTGGGCCTGGGATTTTCCAATCAGAGGCTTTTCTTAATTTGATTTCAATCTCTCTGGCTGTTACTTCATCCCATTTCATATCATGTACATTTGAGCTTCTTATTCCTTCTTTTACTTCTGTCCATTTAGCATCTTTGTTTCACAAGATCTTCATGAATACTTCTCCAAAATTTATCTATTTCATCTTTTGTTGGTGGCCTTTCATTTCCTTTTTCCCTCGTTTACCAATTCTCTATAAAACATTTTTGGGTCATCAGTAAATTACTTATTTTGTACTTTTCCTGTATATTTATTATTCTTTCTAAGTTTTTCTGCCTGTGCTGATATTTTTAGTTCACTTTTTGAGATACTGCGTGATAAATCCTAATCTGTTTTAATACTGAGCATTGCTTTTGTCATGTCTGAGTATTTTTGTTGATCTGTTCCCTCATCTATACTCCAGCAGTGACACGTCTTGCCTCAATTGCTTTATAGTTTTCTCTGTTCGATACTTCCATGATAGCATTTGATTTCTCCCCGTCCTTTCCCTTACTACCCTGTGTTCTTGTGATAGGATTTTATATGTTATTTATTTGGCTGCACAGTAATGTATCCTATTTAAAACCACTGTTAAGTCAGGAGACGTGCCTTAAAACAACTCTCTAGCATTAATGTAACTTTATTTCACGCTTTTGTCAATACTTTAACATCTTTATGATATTAAAACTAAGAATGAAAATGCCCTATATAAGCATACTATTAGGTACAGTAATTCTAAGAAGTTTCTCTTTGCAGTCGTAGAATACATACGTTATGATTTAAGGGAAGGAAATTATAAAAATCAGGTGGACGAAAGATAAACTGAATGCAAGTAAGATTAGAGGCAGACAAACCAGGTTTAAGTGACAACATAAATATTAAATGTTTTCTGAAGGATCATAGGTTGGCTAAAGGAGTTTAGATGCTAAAAGGTTAGAGTGGCAATTAACACTGGATGTGTTTTTTAATTAT
Source organism: Protopterus annectens (assembly GCF_019279795.1). NCBI lineage: Eukaryota > Metazoa > Chordata > Ceratodontiformes > Protopteridae > Protopterus > Protopterus annectens. Next base: position 483,005,157 of record NC_056739.1, read on the forward strand.
ATTTTTGTTGTGATTAGTTAACTTTATTTGTAGTATCTAAGCTTGTGTATCTTTCATGTAATTCATTTCTGAAAAAGTCTATTGGTGTTGACGAAAGCATGAAATAAAGTTAGATTAATGCTAAAGAGTTGTTTTAAGGCTTGTCTTCTGGCTTAACAGTGGTTTTTAGTATTTTATCTTCATTTTTTTACCATTGTTTTGATACTGTTCCGGTTTTTATTTTGTATTTAATGTATCCTACTTCTCTTATATCACATGAATTTCTATGGACTGTTCTAATGTGTTCATTTGTTTTATCAAACTTATAACTTTTTTGGGTTTATTGACCCTTGTGCAGTCTAGTTCTTTCATTGATCTTTGTCTGTCCATCTTTATTAAATCAAGTAACTCTTCTCTTAAATCATTTTGTTCTAAACTGAGGGCACATTGTTTGTTCACCATTTCCTGCGGGCATTCTGTAGAAAGTTCCAGAGCTGCTTCCTGTGCCATGTTTTCTTCAGTTTCACCCTGTGTCATCCATTGCTCTTTCATACGGGAACTCACTGGCTTATCACTGCACAGCATTGACTGTCAGTTGCTGCAGTTTCCTGTTTTCTTTCCCTTGCTGTATAGCTCCAACTGTACCTTTGTACTCATTTCCTGTAGGAGTCTCCAAAGTATCTTCATATGCCAACTGATTATATGCTTCCTGCTCCACTGGTTTCCCCTTAATTTGGGTGTCCTTGCTCTACCCTGTTTTTATCCGAGTTACATTTTCTACACTAAAATCTTCACTTTGCAGGTAATCCATAACCTCAGTTTCTGTTTCTTTAACTTCTCCATTATTAATCTTCTCTTTTACTTTTCCTCTGTTTTCTTATTTTTTGTATTGTAAAATTGTCCATACCAGATGTCTGTGCCTGTATTTCTCCAAGTATCTTTGGTGCTGCTCTTTTTGCATTGATTAGTTTTGTTTTCTCCTTTGCATAAAATATTGCACTATATTAAATCTTTCTTTCCCATGTCCATATTTCTTCAGATGTCTCCTTCTCCTCTTGTTTTTCCTTACTTTGGGGATTAGTTGTTCCATCATGCTGTGATATGACCTGTGTTAGACTTTCTACATTAAATCCTTCACTTTGCAAATATTCCATAATCTCCGTAATCTCAGCTATTTTTTTAACTTCTGTTTGACTAATCTTCTCTCCTATATTCCCTCTTTGTGATCTTGTTTTTTGTCTTTTTTTATTGTGAAATTTTCTATATATGGATGCCTTTGCCTATACTTCTCTTAGAATATCTTTGGGGCTGCCTTTTTGTGTTGATTAATTTGACTTTGTCCTTTGTATAGATATTGCACCATATCAGGTCACTCTTTCTTTCCCATGTCTATATTTCTTTTTTTATACCCTTCAAACATATCTAAATTTTGTTCTTTAAATGTTCTTACTGCCTTAGTCGCTTTTTTCCAAGCAACACACATTTTTTTGGTCTATATAGTGTTTTTCATGGATCTGTTGTATTAATGAACACACATTTTTATTTGAAGCTTTTGACAGTTTTTCTTTGGAAGTATTTTTCTTTCCTCTGATTTATCTTAATCTTTTCTTACATCTTTGGTCTGGAAATTTTGGGCTTCTTGCGTAATAGTAGCAATACATAATTTCTTTCTTATCCTCAATACTCCACTCTATTGTCTGTATGGCTGTCTTTTGGCCGATCAGTTTTTGTAATTTTTGTGGACTGCTACTTCTATAACAGGGGTGCCATCCTCCCCCGGGGCCTGGCCTAGCCCCATTGTAGGAATATTTCCATGTCTTGAGAATTCTACATAGTCATTTTTTTTCCAATCCTGTTACCAGTGCGCCTACCAGGATTGGGCACTTTTTTTCCCTGTGACTTGTGTACCCAGCCGTGTTTATTTTTTAATCTACTTCTGTCCATAATAGATTCTATATAAAATGCAGTCTATATATGTCAGTGTCATCCTGGTGAGATTTTGTGAAAAACAGGGTCCACTTTGTGAAGGTTCTCACCAAGAGTTGCGAACGAATTCAATTCCACCAATACTTCTTTCCTTTTACTTATTTTATCATCTCTCCATTTGGACCCTGTTACGTATGGAAGCCTTTATGGGTCACTTACCACAGATTTGCTGGTTATCCACATGGACAGCTTGATAATTTTCTAGTACATCAGCAAACAAGGGGTATCCGCTACATTCTCCTGTGCATTGAAGCTGTTAAGTTCAGAGACTGGTCAATTTCTCAACTTTTTCTGCATAGTAGTACACATTTGATAGATTGGTATTCTGGCACACATTGAACAGAAACCTACTATTCCCACTCAGGTGTTAACTAGACCTGAAGATAGTAGGCAAAGTGTTGTGCCACAGATGTAGCAGTAGACCTGTCCAACTTACCGTCAGGCGTGAAATGTTAACTGTTTCCCATTATTTAGTCATCACATCTCAGGATCAGAAGGTGAGAGGTGCTCTTATGATTGTGTAGGTTATGGTCTCTTCTGTGCATGTTACTCAACACTGCTGTTAACCTAGACCAACCAGGAAGCCATAAGGGTATACTCTTCAATGATTCTGATAGCTGTCTTCTGGTTTCCCTTGTTGACCTCATATTCTGGAAGGACTTTTCAGCTTACTCATCTTTGAAAAGGTAATTCACTCCTCAGCCAATCTCCAGTCTGGGCAGTAATACCCATTAATACCCTCAAGTTAATAGCTAGGCTTTTTATGTTTGAATATAGGCAACAGCCAGAATTGTTATGCAAATTTAATAAAGGCTGGACCATCAACACAAACCTTCCATGAAAGGATATAGAAGGAGAGAGCTTCAAAGATGGATGTACACTGATCAGTAGCTTTATTAGCGCTGTCCCTGAATGAAAACAGAAACTATGGAGCAAAGCCTGTAAAAGGTTTCCACTTGGATAAAATTATAAAATTCAGATACTGGTTCGTAATTACATTGTCTGAATGCTAGGGAAAAAAAAAACATTTGGTATAAGCGATGACTTCTGGTTTAAAAAAAAAGTTTTCTAATTTAGAGGAAATAAATCAAATGCCCATCAGAGATGTTAAAAAAAAAAAAAAAAAAAAAAAAAAAAAAAAAATGAAACCCGGAAGGAATATGTAAAGTCGAAAGCAAAAGGTAGGAAGAAATAGAAGCTTTAACTATTCAAATGTATTTCTAAAAATACAAAAATCAGAGGATGAAATAAAATTCTGGCTGAGCAAAGGGCTTCTGAAGAAAAGCGTTTAAAAAAAAAAAACGGTACAGTTACAACCTGAAATTTTTTCAGCTGTACCAGGGGAAACTTGAAGGAATAGACTGCATTAATTTTATAAAAATACATAAGCCAACAGGACTGATGTTTCACAACAGGATTTAATTGAAAGGGCACATGATGTGTTTGCTTCAAATTCTGGCCATGAAAAAGCAGCCAGGACCTATGTTAGTAAAGATGCAATAACACCAGTAGAAATAAGTGCCGCTGAAAAACTGTGGCAGAAGTTGCAACATTACAAAACTGAGGACAACAGAGTGTTTGTGGAAAATCTTTTACTGGCAAGAAGAGAAGCGAGTTTATCCTGGCATTCAGCAAATGTTGAGAGGCAGGTGTGAGATTCAAGATGCTGTATCCAGATATGTTTAGAATATTTTTTTCCTGGTGCATCAGACATTTTGGATGCATTAGAACGGAGGAGGAGAGAAAAGTATATCCAACAAAGTGCGAGTCAACAAGGCAGTAGGGGACTAGTACTCATTCTTCTGACAAAACCCACAGAAAGGCTTTACCAGTGAAAACTTTCATTGGTTAAAAGGAAAATTCTTAAACATATGAGCATAGGAGCTGACTTAGAAAAATCAGGAGTAGTAGCTTGGGCTTGAAACCAGAGGATGGTATTGGGAGATAGAGATGATCAAGAAGACTGGCAACATTGTAAAATTAGTGAATGAGAGACAGTAAAGCTTCAATCCCATTGGATATAGGAAGAAATGTATGAAATGTGGCTTTGCAAGACATCTGCAGTTTGTGTTAATGGTGAATGAACTGTAAAGCATAAATATTCTACTTTGTCTTCCTCTGACACTATCGGGACTGAAGAAGTAACTGTAAGTAAGTGATCTGATGATGTCAGTCTTCGTTTATTTTTGACAGATGGGACATCCAGGAATCTGTTCCGATCCTTGGAACCAGCGTGGCCGTTTTACAGCTTGCGCCAGCCAAAAACTCTCGAGCCAAGTCTCTACCCACAATGCCCCTGTCTTCATTACCTCTGATCTCGTTTGCTGCTCTGTCAGCTAGATGCATCAGCCTTCTGTCAGTGAAGTGTTCCCTTATTTTTCTACTCTTAATGAGAAAGTTAAATGTTTTACCTTAAACTCCTTCCTGTTCCATCATTTTTCTTCTATCATACCTGTAGATTACTGTATTTTCCTTCTCTACCTACTGTTTCTAACCATTCAGGATTTTCTTCGTACCATCATTGGTACTAGCTCCTTTCTACTTCAGGTAATCTTGTCTGTCATCTTTGGTAGATTTTTCCTCCTCCTCCTCTTGTGTGCTTGGGGTGTATGAGTATGTGTGCTTTTTGGACAAATTTTTATTTTCACCCTTCATTTTTGGATATGTCTGACAAACCAACCACAATTGAAAAATCTGATAAAACCTCCCTTAGGGTATGTCCGGTTTTAAATGTAAAGACTGTGATAGGAAGATGCCCAATTCTGATGGGCATCTTTCTTGTGTATACTGCTTAGGGGCACCTCATTTAGAACTGGATTGTGAAATGTGTAAGGGTTTCAGTCAAAGGACCTTGGCAGAGCATCAGAACAAGCTCTTGCTCAAAGGTCTCCTTAAGTCCCCTTTCAGTGAAGCCTTGTCCAAGGCAGACATAAAAAAGGATCATTTCCCCATGTTCCAGGGGCTCCCAAATGGAAGTCCTCTTCCCTTTGTCTTCAGGACAAACAACTAAGGCTCCTAGGTCACAGACTCCTCAGCGCCATCAACTTCTATGGTGCCGCTTCATCGACCTTTGTTGTTAGGTTCTTGAATTTTATGGCACATTTTGCAAGACTCCAGAGAGACCTGATTAAGGAATTATCAAAAACTCTAGCTGGGGCTGTGTCCATCAAAGGTACAAGAAAAGGTTGCCTTGCAGCTTGCCGCCCCGGAGTCTATTTCAAACTTGTACATGCCACTCATTGTCCATGCAGTCTAAGGGACGACCAGGGCAATGGGTTCTGGCGTTGCCATTATACGACAGGCCTGGATGCACTTGTGTGACATCACAGAGCCCTTCAAGTCTTCCTTTGTCAACGCTCAGTTTGACAGTTCTTCCCTGTTTGGCCGTAAAGTTAAGGACACACTCGCCAGATGTGAAAAGGATGGTAAGACCGTGTTGCCGTGGGCATTTGTTTTTCTAGTCCTCAACAATCCTCCTCCAGGATTCAGGGGAGTGGGTAAACGTGGTTCAAAAAGTGTCAGGAACCTTTCCATGACGCACGTGGCAGTGTTTCCCCTCGAAGCAGAGGGGGGAGATCAGATGGAAGACACCGCTGAGGTAGAGGTGGCCTGCGAAACCAGGGATCCAGAGATTCCTTTTCTGGGCAGCCCTACAAGTGTTTCACCTACACCTGTCAGCCTGGCGTCAAATAACAGATTCATGGGTGCAGAAGATCATTGCCAGAGGCTACAGTATCCCCTTCAATATAATTCCCTGCTCTCAAAGGAAAATCCCATATGTTCCACCCCAGTAAACGCATCAAGCTGCCCAAGAGATGCACAGGCTGCCTTAAAAAAAGTCATCCAAGAAGTCCCACCAGACGAGCTAAAATCCGGATTCTACTAGAGATTCTTTTTAGTGCCCAAAAAGACGGGACTGGAGGCCAATACTAGACCTCAGCCTTTTAAACAAATTTGTCCAGCAGACAAAATTCCGGATGGTCACAGTTCAGTCCATCCTCCCTTTTCTGGAGAAAGACTATTGGATGTGTATTACCACATAAAAATAGACAAGCGCTCAAGAAGGTTTCTCTGCTTTTGGCTAGGAGCCAGTCATTACTAGCTCAGTGTGCTACCATTTGGTGTCAGCACAGCCCCAGGGTGTTCACCAAATGTATTGCGGCTGTCATGGCCCATGTGGTTTTACACAGATTTCAGGTGTTTCCTTATCTAGACAGCTGGCTCATCACTGCCCCCACCAGGCTTCTACTGATTCAAAACTTGGGCTTTGTTGCACATCTATTCAGACAATTTGGCAGAACAGTAATCTACGAAAAATGTCAGCTGTTCCCTGCTCAAGACTTGGAGTACATCAGGGCACAAGTCGATACGGTGTCTTGTATAGCCTGTCTACCACTACACAGGCTTCAGAAAATAAGATGTCAAATTCAATCCATATTACCAAGGCGAAAAGTACCTGTCCTCCTCCTGCATACCCTGGGTTCTATGGCAGTAGCTATCACCTTAGTTGCCATGACATGGTTTCATATGAGAATACTTCAATGGTTTCTAGCTTCACAATAGCCCATTCTTACCCATTAAGTCACCCACTTTTGATAACACAAACTTGCAAGAAAGACCTGTCTTGGTGGATGGAGTCAGAAGAGATCCTGATTGGACAACCCTTTGTAGCCCCCCTCCCAACTGAAGGCCGTAATGGCCATGGGTGCCTCCCAGATTGGGGGGGAGGCATTATCTGGGAAAGATAGTGCAAGACACTTGGTCTCCCCAAGAGGCCTACTTGCCCATTAGCGTCATGGAGATGAGTGCAGTGCTCTTAGCGTTGCAAGCCTTTCAGAATGTTCTTCCTCTGGGAACAGTTGCAGTCCAGTCGGACAGCATATTGGTAGTCTGGTACATCAGCAAGCAAGGGGGAGCCAAATTCTACCCCCTCTGCTGGGAAGCTGTGAGTTTGACAATGGGCGATATCTTCCATCTGCTTTCTTTTGGCAATACACATCCCGGCGAGTTCCATTGTGATAGTGGACAAGTTGAGCAGACTAATATTACTGCCTCACGAGTGGTGTTTGAATCCCAAAGTGGCAGAACAGATACTTTGCCGATGGGGTGAACCTTGCTTGCTGTTTGTCACCCAGATAAACAACAAATGCAGCCCATACTTTGCCCTACTGCCTCCTACTTCCTCCACAGGGAGAGTCCCCTAGAGATGCTCTTATTCTAGATTGCCCCCCCCCCCCCCAGTTCCTCACTCATTCCCCTTTTTCTGAAGAAAGCCAAACGATTGCGATCCAGACTAATCCTCATTGCTTCGTTCTGGCCCAGGCAAGTTTGGTTTCCCATTTTATGGTCTTACTTGGTTCACCGACCTTGGGTTCCAGACCCAACTTTTGATCTACTCTCACACCTCCAAGGAATGTTGCATCCGGACCTTCAATCCTTCAAGCTCATGGCTTGGTTTCTCCAATTCCATGAATCACCAGACTATCTACTATTACTTCCCCTGTTCAAAAAATTCTTCTGGCTTCTCTCAGACCATCCACCAGAAAATTATGACAGCAAATGGAAAAGATTCTCTCTTTAGGCTTCTGAGAATAGTCCAGATGCTTTTTCATCTCCTGTTGAAAATATCCTAGAATATTTGGTGGATCTTTTTAATCAAGGAGCGGCTGCCTCTACCATCACAGTTACTCTGGCAGCTATCTGTCATTTTCACAATGGTTATGGTGACCACTCCCTAATCTCCCATCACTTACGTAAAATTTTTCTTAAAGGACTCTTTCGTATAAAGCCCTGCATTCAAGGATCCATTACCATTGTGAGATCTTACTTTTGTTTTGCAACATTTGGTATTACTTCCCTTTGAGCCAGCAGCCACTTGCCAACTCACATTCCTCTCCTGGAAAACCCTTTTCCTACTTTGTATTACCTCTGCCAGAAGGGTTTCAGAAATACGGGCACTTTGTGCAAGACCGCCATATATAATCTTCCATAAGGATAGTGTGTCCTTGAGCTTAATCCTTCCTAAGCTGGTCTCCGAATCAAGTATCAGTCAGTCCGTTCATTTACCAGTTTTCTTTCCAAATTTCTCTAACAAGGGTGAATAAAGTCTACATATGCTAGATGTTCACAGACATTTTATCTGGACAGGACTAAGGATGATTGAGCTCTCCAAGGTAAACCTTTCGAAATGGCTAAGACTGCATCACCTTTATTTATGATAACAATCGTAAATTACCTGCTCCTGTAAGGGCTCTGCAAGACCAGTCAACCAAGGATTTCTAATTGCTGCCTATAAGTAGACTTGCCTAATCGTTGTAGATTCCTTAACAGACCAATTGTCCCAAAGTAATATAATAAATGCATACTTGTATAAGTAGTTTGGCATTTTTTGCAGGTCCCCTAGGTATGAGCTTGGTGTCGTAACCCTTCAGAAGTCCGACCCATTTTCCATAACACTCCAAACCAACTTCATCATATCAGAAGTCATTTAGAGCTACTGCCTTAATCTTAGCGTTTTATTAAAGGCAATAACTTCATACTTTAACACACAGTTCATAAGCATTTCCTCAATAATGACAAATTCCTCTAAGACTGCATCTGAAGCTTTCTGCATCTCAAAGTTGGATTTCATATAGCCCAGACTTGATATTCTAAATTCATAACAAGCACTAAATGCGCACTTCCCTAATAATGGTCCATAGATTCTTCCAAACTGAAATGTGGCATAGTTTCTAAAACTGAAGACAAAATAGCTGCTGTGCCCAAGTGCTCACATCCTTCTCTGGCTTGTGATTTTTTTGTTAAATTTCTAAAACTTCCTGATTTGTGTACAACACAAAAGTTTCATGATCTACAGGTATGTAATCAACACTCCGCAAGCACCTAAGCTTAGCTTAAAAGTAGTCATTACTGCAGTAAGCATACTGCATATTACAGAGGGTTCATACGCAACCTTTAAATTATTGTCAACAGAGTACTTTACTCATTGCATGCATCACAATACATAGTCTCCCATTTCTACCTCACATTTTATCCATGATGTTTACAAATGTTAAGTGAAATGTAAAAACACTACACAAGTTACTGATTGTGTAACCTCGGTTGTTTATTCTTTGATTATATCTGACAGGTCATGGATGTGTGCATTATTGACTATTTCTAGTTGAGTGTGTTGTCATAAATTCCTAAATCCTTCAGTTTGTTTTATTGGTGTACATTTCCAAATCAGCCTAATGTTTGGACATTCCTTAAAGGATGTGTAAAATCTTCATATTTTAAGAATAACAATTTCCTGAAAAAGGAGTTGAGGATGGATGAAGTTCCTGAAAAATTTTGCAAGCATGTCTCCAGTTAATTCTCAGCAACATTCTGCCTTAATTATGAAGGCTTGGGCTAATCATTTTAAGGTTGATGTAAGGAGTTAGAAGTAGATAATCTACTCTTCGATCTGCGACCCATTAATAGCGGAGCTGATGAGTGGTAGTGTAGTAGAGTCCTGAATCTCCAAAAAAAAATGTACGAGTTATGCAAACATATGTTGAAACTCTATGCAGTGATTTTAAGGCATTATACCTTCTTGACTAGAAGGATGCCCCCACACACCCACTGCTTCTTGTATAATGCTATGACTGTTTATCTTGGAGTAGAGGGGAATGCATTGCAGTGACACAATCTCAGTCTTGGTATAGACTCCCCCCATCTAAATTTACTGGATTTCTATGTAGAGGATCAGTTATGGTTCTCAAAAGGTGATGTGACATCCATGCTTGTTGTTCTCCTTATTTTCATGACTTGTAAAAATTTCAAAAACAGCTTATGAGTAACATTTGTAATGATACCCAAAGCCCTTAGTTTTGAAGATTACCTCAAACTGAACATTTTTTCTGAGAAACATGGAACAGGTGAAGTCTGACTTTACAGAGAGATGCTGTAAGAAACTGTCAGCAAAAAGGAAAGAATGCATTGTTTCCATGCGATCTGATGTCTCTTCTGCCCATCTCAACCAGGGGGTGATCAGATCAGAGACTGACAATCTCCATCTTCAACCCCTGTCAAATGGTGACCTGCATGTTTAAATCTCCCCAGATCTCATTTGATCTTCCAGAGTAGCACATTCTGTACAAAGCATCAGCATCTAAGTTTCTTGACTGTCAGGCAAAGTACAAGGTGCAGGATAATTTGGTTAAATACATCTTAAAGACTCTGGCTGTATGTGGCATACATGTCACTCTCTTGACAGCCAGTTTGACTGCTATTTGATTGGAAGAATTATGCCGAAGTACCTTTAGGCAAAGCATAAAAATTAAACTCTCTCTCTCAAATTGTGTGTGTGGGTGTGTTGTAGGTCGCACAACAGTGGAGAAAAGGGAAAACTCCACTGCCACTGAAATGTGTAACCATAATTTCTTCCATTTATCAACAGCAGAAAAACAGCTGTCAGTACATCAACTTACACCCATGCATTTTAGTCTGCAAAAAATCAAATCTAGTTAAATGAGTGGAAAAAAAATACTTAATTGATCAGGCCACGCCCCAGTGCTTCCCAGTGGAGTGCCAAGCAAAATGTGCTCTATTGCTACTCATAAATCCTAATGTTGAGGTAATATACCAGTGTCTATGTATAGTAAGAAATGGACAGGTGGCCCTTTAGAAGCACTTTTTCCTGTTCAAGGGACCCTGCAGAATTTCATGCTCTTGTGGAGGTTTGACCAGGACCTTTTACAGGAGACTACAGTTCATGCCTTGAATGCAAAAAACTCAGCTGGTGGGTCAGACATAATGCCTGCAGCCCTCAAAGACAAGCTACAGTTTCAAGAAATGTTTTCCAAAAGTTAAGAAAAATTTTCTACAGCATCTATAACGACATTTACAGTAACATAGACTTTTAAGTGCTACTCTTTGGAGTTTTGAAAGATTTTAGCGCTTAAGTTTTTGATGTGTGTTTTGTGGTGTGTTATGTAGATGCAGTTTTTATATTCCATGCATCCCCCCCCCCCCCTTATTGTGGTTGGGAAGGTTTCATTAAGTTACATGATCTCCCTCCAAGATGTCTAAATGTTCTTCGTGTTTCACTGTTGCAGTCATTACATTTGGGTAATCTGCAGGCAGGTTGCCCTCAGTCGGCCTGATTAACAAAGTCTTGGGTCCTGCGTCAGTTGCTGTCCCTTCTTCCATGACGTCAGGTCGTCAGGGATGTAAAACATGCAGCCGACGTCATTACATCGGTCTTTCTTGCCGTGCGGTGCCCGAAGCAAAAGCAGTTTGCAAGTACCGGTCAGCCGACTCCTGAAATTTTCGTTTTCGAGTTTCAGAACCGAAGTCTTCAACTAAAAGCTAAGTACCCCATTGGGGAAACTTTTTCTTGCTCCTTACTGATGTCAGTTTGTTTGTGTCTTTCGGCTTTTCCTGGTTAGGGGCCGCCACAGCGGAACTCTGGTCCGCTAATGATTGGTAGTTGATTTTTACGTGCCGAGTTACCAGCCCTGATACACAACCTTCAACGAAGGTACGCCCATTCACGCATGTCTCCACGCAGAAGATGCTCTAGCTGTGAATCGAACCGGACAGCGTCTTACTGTGAGGCGACAACGCTACCGCAGCACCACCACCGCAAAGTCAGTAAAAGTTAATTGCATTACTTGTGGGAAGCAAATACCTCATAAGGATTTTCATTTGTACTGTATTCCTTGCTTAGACCCTGACCACGACGTACCTTGCTGTCAGTTTTCTGCTTTATTTAATCAGTGCACTGTCCATCGTTTGTATATTTTGCTTCTAAATATTTCGGTTCTCGGTTTAATTATCCAGAAATGATGTTGGTTAGCCATCTGACTACAGGAATACCAAAAAAACGCAAAGAAAAAGAGAGAGACCATTGAGGTCCAAAACTGCCGATGATGCTTCTCCTAAACCAGTCGCCAATTCGCCGGTACTCAGGCGCTTTCGCAGCCCCTGATACCCGCTACTTCTGATTCGCAGGCCTCTACTGAGACCCATTCGGAGTCCGGTATGCCGCGAGATGCTTCAATTATGGAACCCAAGTATGTCTCTACCTTGGATGGGTCTGGAGCCGCTGTGCAGGCACCGGCTTCTGAGGATGTACTCAGGCCTACAGATTTGTATATTAAACAGACACCACCTTCAATATTAAGGTCAAAATCTCGATCTATGTCTAAAAAACCGACACCAAGGCCACACGTTCAGGCCCCTATGCCTAAAAAACAAATGATCAAAATGGCTGAAGATTTAATTACTCTTATCAGGGGTAGTCAACCCCCCGCCTTCTAAGAGGCCTAGGGCTGAACTTGACTATGAATCTTCTGTACAGGACTCTGTTTCTTCTGACTCTTCTAATGAACAGGATTTGTCCATACCTACTTATGAGGACTCTGATGCAGAGAGGATTCCATTCCTTCTGCTTCTCCCCAGTGGATTTTTCTTTTGGGGAAACTTTACATACCTTAAGGGAGCATTTCCACTGGGGAAAGTCAGGATTTTTCTGAATCCAAAAAGAGGTTTAGGGATTTCCTTCTTCCTCAGCATAGGCCTTTGGCTATACCTCCTGTACTAGAAATTGTTGATGTGTTTTCAGAATCCAGTATGGCACCTGATTCCCTGCCTCTGGCCCCCTTGTAAGCCAGACAGATTTTACAGGTTTCCTGACACCCACAAATTCCTTTTCAAAAATCCTGTTGCAGACCTTGAAACAATTTCTCAGCGGCCCAAGGGCATTAAGGCTTCTACTGCTAAAAATTCTACCCCTTCTGATAGAGACTCCAGGGCGCTGGATAGATGGGGTAAAAAGGTTTATACTTCTGCAACCCTGGCAATCAGGGCTTTAAACTGTCAATTCCATATGCTAAAATATCAACAGCATATCATGGTATTGCTTAAACAGAAAATTATGTTGATTTCTGATTGTGTGGAAAATAAGGATTTACAGGATTTACTGCATTCAGTTGAACAAGTTGGAAAACTTACTTTGCAATGTGGTTTTGATTCTTTGGGGGCGTCTTGCAGGGCTGCTGTTACTGGGTCTGTGCTTAGAAGGCGTGCTTGGCTTAAGGAGCAATCTCTGCCTGATCATGTTAAAGCAAAATTGTTGGATGCTCCTTTGCAGCAGGACCGTCTATTTGACAATAAGGCTGAAGAAGTTCTAAAAAAGATGGAGGATAAAGCTAAATCTATGCAAACTGTGAAAGATTTCTTACAAGTACAACCTCCGAGATTTAGTAGGCACTGGCCTACTAAGAACTGGTCCTTTCCAGTTCCTTCCAGAGCCACTCAAGCCAAACCCGGACATTCCAAAAACGCCAGGTTTCAGTCCCAAGGGACTTTCAGAGCTAAGCAATGGGGTGCCTCCGCTTCCAAATCTGGAAATAACAAGACACCTCCCTATGGTAAACAGTCTCCATGACTTCCTTTTAAAATTACCAAGCACTTGCCTCTTAGCAGCCCCTTTGGGGGAAAATTTGGCTCTTAATGCAAAAAAATAGCAACCTATAACCCAGGACAAATGGGTTTTAAATATAGTATCCCAGGGAAACAGATGTCATTTCCACTTGTTACCAACTCCAAACGGATGGCCAGACCTGCCCCCAAATCAGTGGGCAGAGGCTCAGAAACAAGTACTTTCCCTCCTAAACATGGGGGCAATTTAACTAGTACCAGAAGAGGAAAAGGGATAAGGTTTCTATTCCAAACTTTTCCTGGTACCCAGAAAAGACAGTTCATGGCGTCCAATTCTGGACCCTGTCTACTTTGAACACATTTCTGGACATTCCAAAATTCAAGATGCTGACTCTTCACCAGTTACTTCCTATGCTAGGCAAAGATGCCTGGTTGGCAACTCTAGATTTAAGAGGCTTACCTACATATCCCAGTCAGGGAATCTTGCAGAAGATACCTCCGCTTCAATGCAGGCTACTTGCATTATCAGTTCTCTGCACTGCCCTTTGGCTTATCTACTGCGCCCAGGGTATTTACAAAGTGCCTGGCTCCAGTAATTGCATTTTGCAGGCAAAGAAATATTCGCATATATCCATACCTGGACGATTGTCTAATTCAGGCAGAAAACAAGGCCATTTTTCTAAAACATCTGGCATTTGTAAAAAAGTTTCTAACGTGTCTAGGGCACACCATAAACGAAAATAAATCACAACTGTACCCTCTCAAAAAATTACATTTCTGGGTGTAAGCTTGAATACAACTGCCCAGATGGCTTTCCTTACGCCAGAAAAACAACTTCATTTGGTGACTTTTTAAACAGGTGGCCACAAAAACCCTGCTTATCTGCAAGACAAATACTGCAAGCCTTTGAGGTTCATGGCCTCCTGCATTCTTCTAATTCCATATGCAAGACTGCATATGAGGAAACTTCAGTGGTACTTAAAAAGTTTATGGAGACAACATTGTCACAGCCTGGAAACAATGATTCCTATCATTCCTTGCCTGCAACTAGAGTTCCTGTGGTGGGCAGAGGCCTGCCACCAAAACAAGGGACTGCCATTCACACCACCCCCTGCCACCCAAACCCTAACTAAAGATGCATCAGACTGTGCATGGGGGGCTCGTCTGACAGGGAAGTGCATTCAGGGCAAACTGAGTCCAAATCAAAAGCACCTTCATATCAGATAAAAAGAAATGCTAGCTGTACAGAATGCTCTGACAGCCTTCAAGGACTACCTTCATCCAGGACAACTAATGGTAAAGTCGGACAACACCACAGTTATGTGGTACATAAACAAGCAGGGGGGGTACACATTCCTACCCCGTCTGCAGACTAGCCATGGCATTGTGGAACATGGCCTTGAGCTATCAAGTACAACTATAAGCTCAATTCCTGCCAGGAAAGCTGAATATTTTGGCAGATGAACTAAGCAGAAATCTCATAGACCCACACAAATAGAAACTGGAACCATGGATTTTCAACATGATGACACGCAAATAGGGGAGCCCAGACACAGATCTTTTTGCCTAACCTCAAATCTACCAGTTGGACAAATTTTGCACAAGAACTCCTCACAAAACAGCCTGGAAAGTGGATGCTCTGTCCTTCAGCTGGGAAAACGTATCACTCTATGCCTTTTCCCCCTCTGCTTCTGCTCTCTAAAGTTCTACTAAAAGTCAAACAGGACAAACCAAAAATGATTTTGATTGCTCCAGACTGGCCTCGCCAGCACTGGTACCCACTCCTACACTGTCTGTTACACATTTCTCCATGGTACCTGCCTCAGACACCTTCCTTACTGTCTCAGCAGAACAACCAAATTTTGCACCCTCTGCTCCAAACATTGAATCTTGCAGCTTGGCTAATCACTTAAATTCCCCCTTAGCATCCCTCAGCAAACCTGTGATGGATGTCATTTTTAGGTGGGAAGACCTAGTACTAGAAAATCGTATGCTGACAAATGGAAAAGATTCTGTGCCTGGAACCAATCTCAAGGCATAAGCACAGCAGTGCCCAATTTACCTCAGATTTTGCAATACTTGACTGAGATGCTTCACAAGGGCCTGTCTCTTTCTTCCATAAAAATCTATGCCTCAGCCATTTCAGCTCATTACAACACAACCCCCCCTCCCCCTTCTCTCATCCTCTGCTAAAGCAGTATCTCAGAGGGGCCAAAAACTTGAGACCACCCAGGAGTGTTCCAACCCCTGCCTGGGACCTTAACTTTGTATTGGAGAAACTCACTCTCCCTCCTTTTGAGCCAGCTGCTACTGCAGACTTAAAATTCCTTTCCTGGAAGACAGCCTTCCTTTTAGCAATCACTTCAGCTAGAAGGATTTCTGAATTACAGGCCCTTATGGCAGTGGAGCCTTTCATCATCTTTCATGCGGACAGGGTGTCACTCAAGACCAACCCATCCTTCATGCCCAAGGTGGTATCCAGAGTGGCTCTTAATCAGTCCATTCATTTGCCAACTTTCTTTCCCAATCTACAGAACAAGGGGGAGTGGATTCTGCATTCATTGGATGTACACGGCCAACTTGGATTTTACCTGGACAGGACTAAATCTCGAAGAAAAACTGAACTGCTGGTAGCATTTGCTGCAGGGGCAGAGGGAAGGGCTATTTCAAAGCAAACCATTTCCAAATGGATAAGCCATTGTATTAATTTCTGCTATAAGCACCATGGAATCCCCCAGGGGATCAGATCCCATTCCACCAGGGCTCCATCTACTTCGACAGCCTTTCTCAGAGGTGTTTCTATCAGGGATATTCTAGAAGCTGGTACCTGGAGTTCAGTTCATACTTTCACCAAGCATTATCTTTTACCAATTTTCTCTAAATCCAGAGCTGGCTTTGCCACTGCTGTTTTGCAGGGCCTTATAGCCAGTCTTAATGCTGTATAAATCCATCCTCCCAACCATAGCTTTGGGAATCTGCCCAAATGTAATGACTGCAACAGTGAAACACGAAGAACATAGTACAGTTGTGTACACTTACCATAAATGTAGATGTTTGAGTGTATTCACTTTTGCAGTCCTGGTTACTCTCCCTCCAGCCCCTTTTTTTTCTCTTACTATGCCTCTACTTTCTTTTACTACACTTAAAAGCCTTTTTGGTGTATTTGCTTTTGTTTGGAGGTATATTTTTGTGTTTTTAATTATTTATATACATTTTGCACCCCATTTGGGTGGCACCTCATATCTGGGGCAAGAAAAACTGATGTAATGGCGTCAGCTGCATGTTTTATACCCCTGACGACCCGACGTCATGGAAGAAGGAACAGCAACCGACACAGGACCCAAGACTTTGTTAATCAGGCCGTCTGAGGGCAACCTGCCAGCAGATTACCCAAATGTAATGACTGCAACAGTGAATACACTCTAACATGTACATTTATGGTAAGTGTACGCAACTGTATTTTTTCTTCCAGTGCGCTCTCCCTTTAACCATCTAATTTAACTCCATCCTATATTATGAAAAAGTCTAATCAGTTACTTGTAAAAACAAGTCTAAAAGAAGTTTAACAGGTGAACTCACACTTGTGGCATAAATTCTCCTATGATCGAACTGTATAATTTCCACTTTCTTGTAACTGTATAAAAATACTTTGTTCTGTTGTATGCTGTTTTGTGTGTGCTACTTCAGTCTTGAATAGTTTTGTAACTTGTGTCCAGTTTCAAAATGTACAAATGAATAATCTGTGCTAATATATGTCTGTGGGTATCAAACTGCATCATCCAGTGTTTTATTTGTGCAGATTTTGTGGTAGTTGATAGTCATGGCTTAGTGTAAATGAGATTCTACAAAGCTATGTAAAAATGTATCATTTTATACAATCCACTTATGTTGGTTGGTTATTAGGCCTTTGTCATGGCTGAAAATAATCATTGGAGGAGTCCACTCACGTAGTAGTCAAAGTAAATGAATAAAAATAGGTATCAACCAAAAGCACTTAACTGTAGAAAAGCCCATAATGCCAGTTTGGGTTACAAATTATGTAAAATGTATAATAACTTAAACTGAAAGATTAGTACTTGGTAAAAGAAAAAATGTCCAGATTGGTCATTCAGGCACATGACATGGCTTTAGTTCCACCACTCGTTTGTTTTGCCATTAAATAAACAGTGAAGCAAAAAAAAAATATTTCCTTCACTGTCTGTGGAATGCAAGTCTAAATCTGCTGATTTCCTATTGTATTGTCATTGTGAAAAAGCTGCTGTAACACATCTTTGTGTAGAAAATCTGCTTTTGTTGTAGAACTGAATCGGTTTACTTTGGGGTGAGGTGATGGGAAGATGTTCGTGTTTCACTGTTGCAGTCCTGACTGCTTTGAAAGCAGTTGGCTGCCCTGACTACTAGAGAAAAAAAATCTCCATCTTCCATTGGTTGGCGGATGCCCTGACCGACTTCGCTATGCTTGGGTATAAAAGGGAAGCAGCTGACGTCTTGCTGTCTGAGCTCAAAGCAGTGTTTGTGTCGGTAGGTCTGCACCAGAAGGAAGTCATCTGAAAGTTAAGTACCCCATTGGGGAAGTCTCTCTTTCTTCGTTTGACTCATGTCAGATAAGGTTAATAATCATCTCCATTGTGGTAAGCAGATTCCACATGGAGACTTCCATTCCCTTTGTGTCAGTTGTTTAGGCCTGGATCACAACATACCTAACTGCTGTTTCTGTGAGCACTTAAATTCTAGGACTATTAGGCGTAAAGCTGAGATCTTAGCTAGGCTGCTTAGTCTCGCATCTTGTTCCAGTGTCCGATGGCATCCACCAGTTGTTCCAAGGTTGAGCTCCCTAAGCACAAAGAAATACGACCATGTAGAATGGAAGTCTAAATCTGCTCATTTCCCATTGTATTATGGTAATGGAAGGCTGCTGTAACACATCTCTGCATAGAAAATTTGCTTTTGATACAGAATTGTATCCGTTTACTTTGGGGTAGGGGTGAGGTGATAGGAAGTTCAGTATACCCCAGCAGAAATCCAGTTCCAGGTAACTGGACACAGTGGAATGAGTTTTGAAAGCTAAAGGGTGGTGTGTGATGGACGCTTTCCCTACGTAGAATATGATGATGCATGAAACTGGTCTTGCAGAGAGTTGTAAAGTACAAAAATGACAAGAAAATTCACTGCGATTCTCAAGGGATGTGCAGTGAGAGGAAATAAGTGCTGGCTATACCAATATTTTTCTTCCACGAGAAAGTCTTAGCTGGGTCTTATGAAGCTTTCTCTGCTATTAAAATTGTAGTGGGTAGTTATCCCGTCTTACCTTTTGAAGAATCTGAGTAGAAGCACCTTGACTTTTCAGGACATTATTACATGAGCACCAGTGAATTTTCCAAATAGCACATGTGTTTCAGTTGACTGCTTAAATTCCCAATCCACCAGCATGTGGTGGTTTTAATGAGCCATTTTTTTTTTTTGGTACATTCAATGTTTGAAATGGAAAAGATTTTCCTGATCAGTCTTTGTCAAGTGGCTTGGGCTTCTTATGTTGCTAATTCCTTTATTGTTGGATAGTTCTTTGGTTGGTGGATTATCTGCCTTCATTTCTTACCCATATATTTGTCTCCCATCTGTATTTTTGATAGCAACAAGGTGTATGTGGCTGTAAGTGTAGTATGCCCCAATAGAGCTTTTGGAAATTTCTTGGCCTTTACTTATTTCTCTGCTTTTTACTGGTAAATTCTACCTAGCTTAAGAACAGTTTATCAGGCAATGATTAATTGACTTGTAACACCACGTGAGGGATACAAAGGCCCATTCTTCTGTTTTCACTGTCCCGCTATGCCACTGCTTGAGGAGAACAGTGTTGCAGCGGCCAGTATCATATTCGGGTATGGTAATTGTGGACGATGGTGCAGGTTAAGCTGATAAGGTAAGTAGCATTCATTTCTGCTGTTGCAGGTATTACAATGATGTATGCTTATCAATCCTGGCTGTCCTGTTTTTGATGCCAGTCATTAGAGCTTGCACCCTCATTACATGTGTCATTAACAGCTGCTGTACTTTTCTTTCAGGTCATCCTGCACTGCTTTGCTTATGTGCCATTGATGCTAAATATAGTAAGCTTGCAAGCAGAATTATGCCCCTATACATTTTCTGTTTTGCCTAGTAGCCAAGGCTGTTTTCCTAATTATGCATGAGGAGTATACACCTAAATAGTTCAGATACTATGATTTTCCATGAGTGAGCAGTGGCCTAAATAGGGAGATTTGAGGAGGAATATTTTGAAGGGTTATTGTATTGCATTTTATTCATGCATTGTTAGTTTAGGGAAAGTTATGCAAGGAAAAGGGTTTCCGATTTTAAAAACAAGTTTTGAGCAGCCTCATCTTATTTCTCACTGCATAATTTGTTGTGGTGTGTTCAGAGTATTTTATATGGTTTAAAAATATAATCAAACTTGTTTGAACAAGAATTTGAGGCTTCTAGTGCTTGCTCATCACTAATTTTATCTATAAATTCCCACAGTGTCAGGTTGCCCAACTCGTCCCTTTGAAGCCGTATGCTGCCCCAGTGCCAAGGTCACAGTCCCTGCAAGATCAGCCAACTAGGAACCTTGGTGCATTCCCAGTTCATGAGCCTGTGCCAACAGCGCCTCGAGGGGAAATGGTACGCCAGAACTCGGACCCCACCTCCGAGACTCCAGTGCCGCCTCCCCGTACTGGAAACAAAGATGAGAGAGGACCCTGGGTCAGAATGAATGAGGCGGACGTTCCACCCAAGGTAATGGGATGCAGGATGAAAGAAAGTTTCTGTTGACCTAAACTGGGTCATAATTGTATTTGTTTTTGTTTTGCTTGTTTTTTTATACTGCAAAACAGCAATAATGAAAAGGATAGTTTTATATATTTAGAGTGCAGCTCGCAGAAGCAGTCATTGAAGTGTTTTGAAGGGTGTCTGGTAATGATTGTACATTCACTGTTGTGATATCCCATGAGCTTGATTAGTTATAAAAGAAAAACAGTAGTGTACCAGAGAAGATGGTGGAGTCGAGCTTTCCTGCACTTTGTGATGATTATGTATGTCCTCCACTTATGTGCAGTGAAATGCTTAAGCTCCATGAACCCCAGATATGTGGCTTGGATAGCAAGACACACACAAACTGCTTTTTTGGGTTGTTGCATAGTCTGAAAGCTATAGTCAGTTTTTTTAATTAGGACAGGACATTTATTTTTGCATTTCTTCAATCTGAGTTTGGGAGGGTGCGATTTTGAGTTTTGGTGACCTTTTCTTGCATTGTCTTTGTGGTCTTGTTTTGTTTTATATCCCCCCACCCCCAATTTTAGAAACTGACCTTCAGGAGTACAGTAATTCAGCAGAGGCTATCTTATGTAATTATGCAGACCCTCACTAGAGATGGGTTGTGGTGTACCGCTCAGACCAGCGTCTCCCACATTCCTATCCCCACTTTCATTTAGGGAACTGCCGAAGTAGTGCTGTCCCAGTCATTTTTGGTAGGAGAAGCAGTGTCATGGTACCTTCTGATGAACTATTTTGATGAATCAATCTATTTGTGTCTAATGCCAGAAGACAAGCATCTTACCTTTATATCAGTCGGCCAGCTGCTTCACTTACAACAGTTACAGGATTTGACTGTACAAAACCCTTGATGCAGTAATGTAGGTACCATAAAATATTAAGAATAAAATCCACTTGGATATTTTTCAAAAACCTTATTAGTACATTTTAATTGGAGATTTGGAGTGAGAGCCCATTTGTAAAATTTAGTTTTCTTTTTTAAATCAGGATTTAGTAATTCTGAACTTTTCATTTTTTTTGTTGCTTGATTTTAGTTTTTCACTTTTGTCATTCTGACAAAATCCATTATGTCCTTGTAGACCCTTGATAACAGACCACTCCCTATGTCATGGTTGCATCAGCATAAACACATAGCTAAGCAAGATTTGGTTGGTCAGCTTGAATAAAGTATAACATAAACAAAAAGTAAAGTGTAGGTATGCACCTGTTTTGAAACCATCTCTGGCCTTGGATTTAATTTAGCTAATGTAAGCATAAAAAAGGAGAAAAATCTACAGCATCAATGTGCAGTTTGCAAGTAAATCTTTGGGTTTTATTTAATTCTTTTTTAAAGTGAAGTATAATCTGTTGACCTTCATTCTTGGTTAAGTTGTACATTGGAAGAAAACTAAACAAACTTTACAAAGAAATGAAGCTATTTAGTGTAGCTCAAGGTAGTTTGTTGAAGAAAATTGCAATCTGCTTATACCTGCCTTGTGTTGCATTTTTTTTTTCTTTTGCAAGTCTGTAGTTGAAAGTTGTGGACACAGCAAGATCTCTTCCCTTCTAGGAGGGAAGCCAGGATTTGCTATCATATGGCAACATGCTTCATATAGCTTACCCCCTCCAGCAACCATCACTGACTCCCATGTGCACTGCCTTCTGCTATTCCCACCATTACATTGCATTGCAGTTGCAGCACCTCTGTTCACTTGCCACAGAACCTTTCTATAGCAACGTGTCTGAAAGTTTACTTTTGTGGTAGGAATTTAATTTTCTTTGTAGTGTAATATCCTTCCATTTATGTGATTTCTTTTCTTGCAGGAAACCGTGCTACACAGAGTGTGTTTGTTGGACTTTTTAGGCATTCATGTTAACATTTCTACAGTTTGTGTTTTGTAGATAACTGTACGCTCGAATATTGCAGACAAATCTGGATAAACAGTTTTGTCACTCAGAGGAGAACACAAAACTCTTACAGAATGATGCAGATTGTCTGTCATGTTGTGCACACTTTTAACAATGCTGTCTAGTTGTACTGGGTTCTCCTGAGTGGTTGTTGAGTCACCATTGTTATTCCCTTGTCCCATAAAATGAATGTGTTTACTTGACATTGGAAGGGTCATACACTGTGTAGTGTTACTTGATGCACGTTAGGCATGTGCCAGAATGTTTATCAAGCAGTCATGAATGACTGAGTTTATTGCTTGCGAATGCTTGTGAGACCGTGATCAGGCTTAACTGCGAAGCTTTTTCTACTTTATGGTGCATATGATTCTAACTCCATCCATTGACGGTCCTTCTCACTAAATTGATGGAATGGCCATTTGACCAAACTTACTGTAACTTGCAGGACCATTACTCTTTTAGACCCAGGTATTTTTGATATTTGAAGTCAGATGTGTGTTTTCCCTCATGATTGAAGTCACTTTTACTTGGCTTCATAGGTAAGTACTAGGCTAGCTGCCCCTGTGTGCCATTTTAAGCTTAGCCAGTTTCCCTTTTTGTGCTCAACATAGCCTATCCCATTTGGTTATAGATTGGCCTTACCCATCCCATGAGAATAACTGGGATCGTACCATAGATAATTTGAGGACTTATGCATGGGATAAAGCATTTAAGAGCTGCCTCTGCCAACTAGTAGTATGGGGCCAGGTCTGGGTTGTTTTCTATTTTCCATTCATAGATCTAAGTTGCTGTTGAAAATGGGCAGGGATGAGCATAGTTTTATGTGATTAGGAAGCCTATTCAACAGCAGAGGTATCCTGTACAAAATATGCCTCTCTCTCCAAACTGCTCTGATTTTTCAGAAGAGATTTAGATTCCTAGACCAGTATTTCTGATGCCATTTGAACTGCTGATGTACAGCATATCCATCAGTAATGGTCGGAGGATGCCTTGTATGCCAGACACAGACACTTTTTACCAGTCTGTAGGAAACATTAAAGTAATAGGACTTTGCGTCAATCCATGTAGGACATGTTCTTTAGGCTTTTGTATCCTTTTAGTAAAGTTATTTCTGAGCATTTCAGTTGCTTGTATTTGGACAGATGCATGCCAAAGGGGGCATTATATTCAGTGACTGCCAGAATGAGGGCTGACTAAAGTTGGGACAGTGACATCCCTAGATCTAGACACAATCCATTTGTTTGTAAGCTGTGCAATGTAGAGGACTTTCTTACAGCAGTAGACGCATGTTGACCAAAAGTTAAGTCACTATCCTCAAGTTCCCAAATCCTGAACAAATGGGTCAACTCTTGAGGATGCATTGTCAGTGTGGTAGTTTTCTGGGGTAGATGAGTTTCCAAAGGATGCAATGACACATTTTTTTGGCATTTAGTTTCAGAGCTTGATTGGCACCACTTATTTGAGACAAAACTTACTGCAGAATGGCTAAGTCTTTTGGAGATTCAGTGACTGCTTTTAGCTTGCAGTTCTCTGGAAACTTAGAATGCTTTGGTGTTGGCTTTTACTTAATTAAAAACAGGAGAGGTCTCAGCACAGTACCCTGGGGAACTGCTGGTGACTGAGCTCTCTCTCTTTTTTATTTTTTTTATTTTCATTATCTGCATCCTATCTGTGATATAGTTGACAATCCAACAGGTTCTGTATTTTGAGTAGTTGTCAGCCAAGTAGTATACAATTGATTGTGTTGTCGTTTCTATCTGGATTCAGTCTGTGGGTTATTGGATCTGAGACTGACCATATCTCAGACTTTTGCTGGCCAAACTCTCTGCCTCTGTTCATAATGTGTCGCTCAAATTGACGAATCCCATATCTAGTCTGCTGCCATTCACGGACAGCGCCTACTGTCATTTCTCTGCTGGAATGTGTCCTTTTTGACTTTTTATTGAGTGCTTATTGCTCTTTGTTCTGTACCTTTTTTTTTTTTACTGTTTAGGTTTAGGATATAGGTAGTGTAGGTTTAGCATAGTGTACAAGCTTATCCCATCTAGTGTATTTGTAGTGTTTTTAGCGTTTTGAGTTGTAGATTATTGTTAGTGGCTGTTTCTATAGTAGTAGTTAGTGTACTGTTGTGTTTTAGGAGTTTACTTGTTTTGTGTCTTTAGGTTTTTGTCATGGATCCAAAAGGGTTCAAAAAGTGAATGGAATGTTGGTACAAGTTAATGCATTTATCATGGGCATCCTGAGAAATTTACTGCCTGGGGGCTGTCCATCTGGAGTCATGTTGCTCCACTTGTGAAGGCTTTGGCTCTTAATGAGAGGAGAGTAAAGTTAGTGTTGAAGAGCATCCCCCCTTCCCATAAGGGAGATGAGTTGGATAGGGGTCATAGATATGATTCCAGGATCCCTGCATTTGCTGAAGGCAACTGTATGAGGTTGGCCCAGGCTTCAACTTCTGCTGTGCAGTCTGGTCCGCTGGATCTCAAGATCCTAAGATCCTCTGATCCCCTGGCAGTTGTGGCTCTGACATCTCAGAGCAGGTCACCTTTGGTGCCTATTTAGAGGAAGGCTCCTGACTTTGAGCTTAGTCCCTTTCTGTCCAAGGGGGCTGTTTTAGGGTGAGCTAGGTTGCCCTTCTCTAAATACTCCACAGGAGTTCTCCCCTTCTCCACCTCGAATCCAGTTTTTTCCAGTTTGGATCCAATCAGCGGACTCTCTGATGGAACTACAAAGCCCTTTTGGTGGTTTTATTGACTGTCATCCAGGTCAGTCAGCTTAAGTGCTTTGGATTTGGAGCAGCTGATGGAGGTCATTTCTTCAGGTGCAGATAGAATGAGGCTTTATTCCTTCAGCAATGGGCTTTCTACCTGGTACTTTGGTTTTGTCAAATTGGTTTCCTCCCTTGGGCCCCATTGATCTGAGATATTCAAGGCCAGTTGTATTCTGTTCCTGTGAGTCAGAGCAGTCAGCTAGGTGATTATTTTTTTTGCTCTGGCTCCTACCTTGGTGTCGCTTGTCTCATTCATTCAAGAGATGAAGTGGTGTATGGGTTGAAGATATTTATTGTACATAAACATGTCGAGCTATAATTAGAACTGATTCACTCATTACTTCAAACACACTCGCATGTGCATCTCCATTCATTGCTGCATTCACATTGCCTGACTGTACAAAATGGCACTGTTCTTGCATGTGCTTGGTACTGACATGCACATGCTATCTAACTACATTGGCTGAATAGCAACCATGCACTCAGTGATCTACATCCTCCCTCTTTGATGTGTTCGACATGCAATAGAACAATACAATCGATAACACTTCAGTATTAATAACAAATCAGAACTCAAGTTCAAGTCGCTGTGTATTTTGGATTGGGTCTGGAAATTCTACCCAATCTGGTTACATAAAAGTTTTGACTGGGCTTACAACAGGGACAGGCTCTGGGATATTCTTCACAGTAGAAACCTCTGGGATTATATCAGGATTGTTGGAGGCAAGTACACCGTCTTCTGAAATTGGAACATGTATAAGATCGCTCTGATTAATAGTCTTTGGCACTGGCAATCTGCTGCATCACTGGTTTTGAGACTGGAAGTATATGTCTTCAGTTCATTCTGTAATCCATTCCTTCCGATTGTACAGTACAAGATCTTGGTTCTTCACAAGTATTTTTGATAATGCCCACTCTGTCGTATCCTTTAGATGCTTGCATCCTTACTATCTCTCCTTTTCTTAATGGTCTAAGAGGTTTATTATATTTAGCGTAGTACAAGTTTTGTGACTGGCGTTTCTTCAAAAGTTGAGCCTTGATCAATCTGTTATTCTTAGCATAGTAGTTTGCTGATCGGCAAGGTGGTCGTTGTCTGTCTGTCTAGACAATCTTTGAGCAGGTGAATCAAGCAAGTTATCTTGGGGAATGTTTGTGAGATTGAGTAGGTTAAGATGAATATTGGTGCCATCTCTCCATTTCTCTAACAAATATTTCACACTTTGAATTGCATGGTCAGCTAATCCATTGGACTATGCATACTAAGGACTACTAGTAACATGGACAAAGTCTGAGGGCTCAGCAAGTTATTGAACTGCTAACTTGTAAACTGTGTACCATTGTCAGATACAACTTTGTGTGGACTACCATGGACAGAAAAATTAATCTTCAATTTTGTGATGACAGTGCTAGACGTTAGGTTAGGAAGGTCGATTTCAAACCAATTTGAGTAAGAGTCTACTAACACTAAATAATGCTGACCATTCCATTCGAAAATATCCGTAGCAACCATCGACCATGGCAATTTAGGAATCTGGTTTAGCTGAAGTGGTTCTTTTTGTTGGTGTGATCTATTACTGCTGCAAATAGAACATGCTAGAGTTTCCTTCTCTGTATCTTTTGACATAGCAAGCCAAAGTACTATGCCTCTTCCCTTTTGGTTGAATCAGTACCCGGGTGACCACAGTACAAAATCTGGATATAGTCCTGTTGTAATGCTGAAGGGATAACCACTTTAAGACCATTCATGATGATTCCATTTTCCATCATGAATTCATTTCGGTAAGGAAAATTTGTCAAATGGTAGACTGGTTTGTCACATTGGCCATCCTTGACTGATAGAATATTTCAGCTTCTGAAGAACATGGTCTAAAGCGGTGTGATTTCTGAGTTCATCTAGACATGATGAGGAAAAAGGATGGACTTCCATGACTTCAAGGTCTGCTTTCTTGTTGTCATGCTGTTCTGTTTGTCTGGGTGCTCATGACAAAGCATCTGTAAGGTAAGGATATTTGGCTTTTGTATCAACAATATTGAAATTGTAAATTTGCAATTTTAACATGTGTTGCAAGCATGCTGGGGCTGAATGTATTGGCTTTCTCAGAATTTTCACTAGAGGTTGGTGGATCAGTCTCTATTTGAACAGGTTTGCCATAAATATAATCATGGCATATCATTGCTGGAGCCTTCCTGTGTCCTGAAAGAGCGTTCTTCAAACTATTTGGAGATGTACAGAGCTGAGTATATTTTTCTGGCACTTCAGAGTTGTGTACTGGTAATTGTTGTTTGACTAATTTTATATCATTGCTGGCTGACTTCAGAGCTGTGCACTGTTATTTTTGCTTCACTGTATAGTTTTTCAGATCTCTGCTGAAGGTGTTTTTCCCCCCTCCCCTATTTCTCTGTGTCTTAAGTTGGTATAACTGGTTTTACATCCTGTGTGTTATCTGACCATCTCAAGGATTACTTGCATAAAGTTAGACCCTCTTAGTAAAAAATTCTGCATATCATTGCTGGAGCCTTCCTGTGTCCTGAAAGAGTGCTCTTCAAACTATCTGGAGATGTACAGAGCTGAGTATATTTTTCTAGCACTTCAGAGTTGTGTACTGGTAATTGTTGTTTGACTAATTTTATATCATTGCTGGCTGACTTCAGAGTTGTGCACTGTTATTTTTGCTTCACTGTATAGTTTTCAGATCTCTGATGAATGTGTTGGTTTTGCCATACCCACCCTCCCTATTCCTGTGTTTAAATTTGGAGGTTTTTGCAGTTGCCCGCCCCCACTGTAGATTTGATCTGGGACCCCCCCCCCCCCCCAGTCCATCTCTTTACCTCATTCTACCTAATAGACTCCTTCTATATTCTTTTTAGTCATTTTTAATGTAATTGCATTTTTTAAACTGTTTGGTCTAACATTGCTACATACTCAAGTGTGCTAGCTTGCACTGCATTTGAATTGTTTTGACTGGTGTTTTAGCTACTTTTCTGTATGTGTGTATATATATATATATATATATATATATATCTATATCTATAAACCTTTCCTGTAACTAGTGTAGTCCAGATTAAAATTTGCTGTATCCAGGACTGTATGTAAGCTTCTGAGGCCCCCCCCCCCCAAGCTTTCTGTGTTGGAGGGAAGCCTTCTATCTTATCAGTGGGAGTGGTAAGCACTAGGTAACCTATCTACCACATAAGGAGTGGTTCTGGCCAGAAATTGTAGTTATTGGCCGTTTGGGCAGTTTTTCCATCTCTCTCAACTTTCTGATTTAAAAGCCCACATTTGCACTTGTTTCCCCACTTTCCTGTAACTAGTTTAGTCCAGATACAGATTCTTAGTTTTAGCACTTGAATTTGCTTATTCATGATCAGCACTTGTTCAGAACTTGTAACCACTAAATAACCTACTAATTACTACAGCACTCAACCTTCCTCATTACCTAAAGGAAAACAGTTTTGTTACTTATTTTCCTCACTTGCTTAGAGAAAAACAGCTCTTGTACTCACTTTCCTCACTTATCTAGAGGAAAATAGTTTTTTTTATTCAGGCATGTCCAAGGGTCAGCTCCCAGTGTTCTCTCCTGTCTATCTGATGAATCTGGGCATCTTGGGGCAATGTAGAAATTGCCTCATGTACACAGACAACCCTTCCTCCTACCACCCAACACTACAACCTGTGAGAGATGCACTTATCTAGCCATAGTGGAGGTAAAGCTCTCTCCAATCAAGACTGAACTTGACAGTCAAGAGGAGAAGGTAAACACTTGCACCACACCACACTCATCACATAGTCTCACTAAATCTACACCACCAAAATCCACACATAGAAACACAAAAACATTCAAGGAGGCTCTCAATAATAATCTGCTCAAGCAACAGAGACCTCCAAAGCAGAAATGCAAGCAACCTCCACCCCCCAACACAACCCAAATGACACACAGCCCGCAGACTCAGTGTGCCACTTAACCACAGCCAATAAGGCAAAACAACGTACCCAACACACTAGTCATAGGTGACTCTATAGTCAGGCACACTGATGTCCCACTCACCAGGCTAAACAAGGAGAAGGTTACTGTCAGCTGCTTGTCGGGTGCCAGGAGCCGCCACATAACCCACACACTCGGGTCATTCCGCAACAAGTACTCCGTCATTGTCCATGTTGGTGTGAACGACCCGAGACGTACCTCCCTGGACTACATGAAAAGAGACATGGAAGAGCTTTCCGATCTTGTAGCCCAGGCAGGTATGACCCTAGCCCTGAGTAGCATTCTGCCATCACCCAGAATTATGCCATAGTACAAGGACAAAATGAGTGACTTCAACAATTGGCTAAGCTTCTGGTGCCATTCTAAAGGGATCCAGTATCTGTCTGCCTGGGATGACATGGTCGACAGACCACGATGCTTTGCCATAGATGGCCTGCACCTGTCACCCCTGGGATTCCGGATACTGGCTAAGGTTCTTGCCGCTCCTATAGTGCCTTTTTTAGGCAAGGTTCAAATGACAAATTCACCACCGTAACAGGAACACGCAAGCAAAAACTAAGGGTGATGCTACTCAATGCTAGAAGTCTAAATCTCAAAATGCACTCACTCGAGGCACTCCTTAAAATGGAGAACATTGATATCTGTGACTGAGACCTGGTTCAAGGCTCCAGAGAGCACCCGTGCACTACCAGGCTATAACTCATACCACACTTTTCAGCCATGTAACCTGGACCGGAACACCAAAGGCGGAGGTGTGTCCATATTCATTAAGGATGTCCACATCTCCAGGCTAGTTGCTCAGCATAATGCAGCCGAGGTTATCCAAGTGCAGCCAACTCTGGGCAAAACTCAATCCAAATTGTAGTTTGCTACAGATCACCCACCATGCCCCAGGATTCCCACTCCTCTTTTCTTGATGTACTGGAAAATATTAGGGTTCAACCAAACACCCTAATAATGGGTGATTTCAACTACCCCTCCATTAACTGGGAAAACTACTCGTGTACCAACTCCTTCACTCAACGCTTTCTGGAATTAATAAACTCCAATGCCCTTGATCAACTTATCCACACCCCCACCAGGGGCAACAATATCCTAGATCTAGTCATTATCAATATGAGTGACCGGTGTTCCACACCTGAAGTCAACGCCTCATTGGTCCGATCCAACCATAAGCTAATTACCCTAGATATTCACATCCTGCCTCCACCACCCATTAAGGAAATCATGGTAAAAAATTTCTCCAAAGCCAACTTCATGCTTAAGACAGAAGTGGTGAACTTCATGACACCCATGCAGATGGACAATACAGTTACGACTACTGAATCCTACACAATTGCACTTTATAAGCACTTACATCAGTGCATGGATCGTGCTATCCCAAACAGAACCAAGACGCTATCCTCCAAAAAAGGAAGCCAATCTGGTGGTCCACTGCCATAAACAAACTGTACAACAGAAGGAAGAAACTCTTGCAAAAGAGAGTAAAATCCCACGAGTGGAGGAGCTTCCCTCGTCAGCCTCAGTAAGAAGCTGCGATCCCTGATAAAATCCTCCAAAGCTAGTTACGAAAACAAAATCAACACTGATTCTAAAGACAACCACAAAGCATTCTATAGCTATGTCAAGAATCTCAATGGCAACACTCAGATCTGCTCTGAGTTTACAGCACAATGGCACTAAAATTTACAGACGCAACTGATATTGCCAACATCCTGACAGATAGGTTCAGTGCTAACTTTACCCCTCTCTCACCCCCTAAAGAGCCCATCTCTTTACCGGAAGAATGCAAATTCCTGTAATCACGGCTGCACAGGTAAAAACCACACTCTACAAAGCCAAGAACACAGCATCCATGGGACCAGACAACATCCCAGACTGCGTGCTACACGAACTACAGAACGAACTAGCACTGCACCCAAGTACCATGTTCAATCATAGCCTCACCTCAGGCTTTGTGCTTGCTGAATGGCGCACAGCAATGGTTATCCCACTCCACAAGGGGGGAGCCAGTATGGACCTCGGGAACTACCGCCCCATTAGCCTGACGAGCCTGGTTTGCAAGGCTATGGAACATATCGTCATGGAACTTATAAACAAAGACATTGGTAATCTCCAAACTCTGGATCCCACCCAGTTCGGGTTTGTAAAAGGCAGATAATCTCTCCTAAACCTGATAGACTACTCTGAAGCAGTCACCAAAGCCGTAGACAAGGGTAAGGTGGTTCACACAGCCCAAGGCTTTTGACACCATCCCCCACTCTGAAAGTATAGATAAACTCACTAAACTAGGTATAAATCCCTATGTCACAAGATGGGTTGCCAACTGGCTCACTGACAGAACCCACACTGTGAAAGTAGCAGACTCCAAATCTGACTTCAAACCAGTGACAAGTGGAGTACCACAGGGTTCAGTCCTGGGTCCTCTCCTGTTTGGTATCTACTTCTCTGAAGTACAGGCTAACACAGAAAGTCTTTGGCTAATGAAGTTCGCAGATGACTGCAAACTAGGAGCCATAATCGAAACTCCTAATGATGTGGACATCCTACAAAAGGGCCTCACTGAGACAGATGCTTGGTGTCAAAGCCATGGCTTCAAGCTCAGTGCTAAAAAGTGCATTGTCATCCCCTTTGGTAAAAACTCTGTACCCATGAACTACAACATAGGTGGCAGTATACTTAACACCGAAAGTGTGATGAGACCTTGGGACACAGGTGGACAGTAGTCTCTCCTTTGATAATCACATTGCCACAGTAGTCAGGAAATCCTTCTACGTGGCACACCTAATCACAAAAGGTTTCTCATCCAGAAAAAGAGGTCATTGTTCACCTGTACTCATCACTCATTAGACCCATTATAGAGTACAACGCCCCTTTTGGTATGTACCTCACAAGACATCTACAACAAGTGGAAAGGCCACAGAAATACCTCACAAAGAAGATTACCGGCCTCAAACAGATGCCCTACGCAGACTGTCTCAAAAATCTTCAGCTTTACTCCGTCGCATATCGCCTACTCAGAGGTGATCTCTGCCTAATATATAAAGCTATGTCAAACCCAGAGCTGTTGGACATGCTCCACTTAAGGAAAGTCCAATCCCTCCGAGCTACATGCTCTAGGGACCCCTAAACATTGTCACCACAATAAACAGAACATGCCGGAGGGATAGATTCCTGTCCCAGAGATTTCCTATACTCTGGAATAAGCTACTTATCTTTATCAAACAAAGCTCCTCATTAGCACTCTTCAAGAACAATCTTGATGATTGGATGGGAAATAGGAAATTCACCCCGGGGATCACCTCTGTGGCTCTGCTCGACAGTGGCACAGGAAAATAATTTTCTTGGGTGGCAAAAGCCAGGGTACCTTTTCGGCTTGTCTTGTATAGGCCCCAGGGCTGATAGCTTAGTACCTACCTATGAACCTATGGAACTTTGAACATGTGAAAAATACTTCCAAAAGCTCTCTTTCAATTTGCACATTCTGCATCTAGGTTTGGGTTAAAGTTCTGGATGCATAGGCTACTAGTATACCTTCTTGAAGACATGCTGCACCTAAAGCCATACTTAGAAGCATCACATGAAAGAATTACTGATTTGGGAACATCGTAGTATCTCTGTGGGTGGACTGGCTATTTTGTTTTTGTGCGTGTCTACTCTTGTAATGGTGCTGAAAGCTCACTCGGGTCTGGGATGAATTTTTCTAAGTAGTTGACCATACCTATAAAACATTGCAAACATGTGACACTGCCTGGAACTGGCATCTCAAGAATTGCTGGTTGTTTAGATGGATCTGGTTGTAAGCCAGAACTAGTAAATAAATAATCCACATAAGTAACTTCTCTCAGCTTGAATTTATATTTCTGAGGATTCAGTTTGATTGACTTCACGTGCATGGTGTAGAACTTTCTTGAGGTTTCTATCATATTAGTCTTCACCATTGCACCTACAGTAATGTCATCTACTATGATAGCACACGGATGACCTAAAAAAATTTTGCTTCATCGCACGTTGAAATACTTCAGTGGCAGAATTTATCCCAAATGACATTCTCAAGAATCTGTACCTGCCGAATGTTGTCCTGAAAGTAGTTAAGATTCATCATCCAGCAAAATTTGGCAAAATTAACTTTTTGCATCTAAGACTGAAAAAATAGTGGCATTTGGAGTAAGAGCTGTTACTTCTACTGTGCGCATCTGATGAGGATGTTTAAGCACTTTGTTTAAATCTCTGGGCTCTCTAAATATTCAGATATCGTCTGAGCTTTTCTTATGATCCACGGCCATGGAGGATACCCATTCAGTTGGTTCTTTTACTGGAGTTTCACATCTGAATTCACCATTTTGTCTAGTGCTGTTTTCACTTTACTCTGCATTGTTGCTGGAACCTTCCTGGCTGGTCTGACAGTTGGGCTTACTTCATGGTTTGACTTCATGGAATATTTGACTGGTAGTTTGCCAAGCTTGTCTGTAAAAATATCAGCATATTCACAAAAACTGTTCTGTGTAAAACTGCCGTGGTTGTTCAGATTTGTATGGTGAATCTCTTCATTAAGCGAAATTAGTCCCATTCTCAAACTATCTTTGAGGTCTAACAGTGACTGCACGTCTTTCGTCTATGTAAAACTGAATGACATGTTTGTACTACTGCGCCTTCAGTTTGAGTCTCTTCACCACCATAAGCAACCAGCTTTGCACACTTTGCTGAATGAAGTTTCTCACTAGCTTTTACTTTAGCAAACATTTGTGCTGATTATAACATTGCACTTGGACCCAGTGTCTACTTTAAGGTCTGCCTGTTTTCCATAAATCTGAGCAATACAAAATATTTCACACTGGTAATCTGCTGTATTTCCTGATACATCAGTCAGACGCCATCAACATAAGTTTGCTCACGACTTTCTAATCTGCTTACTTGCTTTGGATGTTCTCTTTTAATAAGTTTGTGACACTTTGGCCCTGCAGAGCTTTTTGAAATGATTCCACGTTTTACATTTGTGACATTTCTGACCAAAAGTGAAGCACTTTTCTCATTTAGGTTCATGGTTGCCTACACAATTATGACAGTCAACAATAAGATTAGGTGCTGTGGCTCCATTCAGTTTGATTGAAATTGGGTACGACCACACCCTTTGGCTTGTATCTTTTTTTATCTTGGCTTTCTGTTGTATACTGTCAACATTTGCATGCAAGCACATTTTTCTCATTTGTAAGCATATATGTTTGCTTTTCTGTAAGCTTGTATATTTCACAAATCTTTATGGCTTTGCTCAACATTGAATCACTTACATGTAGCAAAATCTTTCTCACTGCATCATTAGCACCATATACAAGTTTGTTCTTTATCAACTCTTATCGCATATCACCATATCTGCTTTATTTCTCAAGTCAGTAATATATACTGTTGTAGTTTCCCCAGACTTTTGATTTCTTGTGTAAAACATGTGCCTTTCCATTCTAATATTCATTTGAGGGTTACACGTTTCTCTAAATTTACATTTTAAGCACTCTGGATCTTCTTGCATTTCAGTCTGTATCACAATATGGCGATTTCCCCCTCCCTCTGTACATGGCAGGTGCATACACAAATGAACGTTCCCTCTCAGTGGCTTTTAAGCCTTCTAAATTAAGAAGTATGAATGCCTTTGTGCGTGCGTCTTTATCAGAAAAAGCAGCCTTTGTAAAAATATATTTTTGTTCAAACACACTGCAGCTTTTAGCAATATTGTTATAACACTAGTGGGTTCAGGTCTGCGAAATTCCTCAGCCATAAAAACAAAATGAGTTTAAACGTAAGCATAGACCAGGTACTTGTAATTATGTTAGAATGCACAACAATCTCTTTGAAAAGGCTTTACTTTTACACTGCGAACGTTCCAGATACTTTGGACACTTTGAATACCTTTAATTAATGCAAAAAAGTAGCACATTGCGAAGAAATGTGATTGTTTTAGCTTTATCGTATATTTTAAACATTTCAGAAATTGGTTCGCACACTTCTGTATTTATTTTGAATACTTTTATCAGTATGTCTAGAGCACTTGATAATAGTTTTCAATCTTACAAACACTGGCTAATCTACAATGTATGTACTGTACCTGTGTACTATGTATGTATTCTACCTATGTTTCAAATTTCAGTTGTACACCACAAATCTATTAATTACCTTTATTTTTAAAATTAATATTTTTTTGTTTGTTCTCTCCACTGTAACTGTTTATGTGCTGCATACCACTGTAAAAACATGTCTCCTGTAGTTTGTGTGTATACTGATCATGTTTAAATAACTAAATGTGTCTGTAATTTTTCTTTATGGAGCTTTTCTCCCCGGGCCTCTGCTGAAAAAGGGCCTTTTCGGCTCAGTCAGACACCCCCGGTTAACAAATGCAAAATAAAATAAATAAAATGTCGCAATTTCAGACATTCTGTTTGTCTATAATTATTTTGAAGGTTTTGAATGCTTTGCCACATGTTCAGTGACTGAAAAATCATTTAAATTAGTTTAAGTACCTTTGAATGACCTGTTTGCAAGTTCATTCCAGTATATTTCTCCACTTTTAGCTGTATGCTTCATGACTTGTGTGTCACTTTAGCTTAGTCTCCCATTCTAGCACCATGTCACTTGTCTCATGCATTCAAAAGAGGCGATGAAGCGGTGTTTAGATTCAAGATATTTATTGTGCATAAACATGTCACCTGTAATTTAGAACTTGTATTTAAGCTAACTGATTCACTCGTTACTTCAAACACACACTCGTGCATCTCCATTCATGGCTGCATTCACTCTGGTTGACTACAAAATTGCACTGTTCTTGCAGGTGCTCAGTACTTGTATGCATATGCTATCTAGCTACAGTGGCTAAATAGGAACAATAAACTCGATGATCTACACTTGGTTTCCTCGATTCTGGCCATGTCTGAGCACACTGGACCCCTGATCCCATGCATTAAGGTCTCCTGGTTGGGTTCAACAATTCCAGCTTTGAGGTAATCTCTTTCCCATCAAGGCATCCATGTTTGATAGCTCTGTATGAAATAGTCTGTGGCTCCACTGGAGTTTGGATTCTCCTTGGTAACCTGGGACACAAGGTCCTTCAGCTCTGGTCATCTGGCTTTGATTTCATTTTTGACATAGAATGAATAGTCT
Organism: Protopterus annectens; assembly: GCF_019279795.1. Classification (NCBI taxonomy): domain Eukaryota; kingdom Metazoa; phylum Chordata; order Ceratodontiformes; family Protopteridae; genus Protopterus; species Protopterus annectens. The sequence goes on from NC_056739.1 coordinate 483,041,118, forward strand.
CCTGCTAGGAGAGGGAATGATCAAATATGACCAATGCCCCTTTCTCTTATGTCGGAACCTGTGACTTTGCTTAGTCTGCTGCTGGACAGCCCACTCCAGCTGATTCCCAGTCTGTACCCCCTGCTTGAGTGGGAAGTCTTGGGTAAGAGGCAGTGTAAAAGGAATCACCTGGAATTAATTCAGGAGTCCGTTATGGAGGATACTGACCTCTAGGAAGTAGAGGGGTCCCCGAAATCCCCCCTTTGATGACTCCTTTGGCAATCTGTTGGAGCTTTTTTTTGCCAGCTTGGAAGTGGGCCTATGAAACATCTTCTCCAGAGGAGTTTGCATTTTTGGGGGCATTCAGGGTGACTTGCATCCTGGGTGGTTCCCCTACACTGATACCTGTGGTATCAAAGGACATGGAAAGGAGCCTGATATGGTGGAAGATTCCCATGAAACCTGATAAGATAACTTGCTCCTCCTAAATACTGGTTAAACTAGAGTAAGAGCCCAGCTGTGGATGCAGTCATGGTGGTGGCAGCCACCAAGGACATTTGAGAAGAGTTAATTGTTCCATCCCCTTAAGAGGGAATCTCAGCGTTGCACTGTTTAGGAAACGGCTGTTATGCCTTGGCTACATTTCAACTGAGGGCACTAAATTATTTAGCTTACTTGATCAGGCTTCAAAGGGACATTGTGTTTGACGTGTCAAGCAATGTTAAGACTTTGCTGGCCACAGAGTCTCGGAAGGCTCTGAAGGCTCAGTTGTCCACCTTACAGTTGATAGCTAATGTTGCTATTCATTTTAGCTGATGTAATGTCAAAGCCGCTGGTAGTGGCATGTGCCTTATTCTTGAATGAGGTTGTGCAACTTTGCAGACAGCTTCAAAGGGGTCCTTTATTAATGCCCCATTTGATAAATCCCCTCTGTTCTGGCTGAAATTTAAAGACCTTTGACCAGGAGTGAGTAAGATGGAAAGACCTTTTTTGTCTTTGGCATATATTTTGCTACCCCTCAGTAGTGGTTCTCATGGAATCCTTTGGGGGAGGGTGGGTTTTTTCAGGATGTCTCTGCAGTCTTTTCAAGACACTACTCCTGAGGGTTCCCCTTGCAGCAGGAGGGATAACTGCAAGGGATGCTGCCCATATGGCAAGGGCGGTCCGCAGAATCGAGGCTTCTCTGGGAGCCCCTTTAAGTGGTCCTGAAGAGTTGCCAGACTGCCGTGCTCTGGAGGCATTTGGAGGGTTTGGCTGTACACCTGAAAGCTTGGGAGGCCATTGCCTTGAACACATGGGTGTTAGGAGCCATATCCAGAAGTTATTCAATTCCATTTTTAGATATCCCAAATTTGAATGCCTGATGTCTGATCTTCCACCCCATCAGACAGGAAGCAGCCATCAAGATTCAGAATTTGCTAATATAAATTGGGTCATCCTAGAAGGTCCCACTAGACCAACGATGATTTGTGGTCTACCCAAGATTCATTTTGGTCCCAAAGAAGAACAAGGACCTTGGGTCAATCTTGGAATTAAGCAAACTCTATCCCTTTGTAAAACAGGCCAAGTTCCAGATGGATGACTGCTCAATCGTCCTCAAGGATGTCTACCATCATATAAAGATAGAAGAACCAGGAGGTTTCTGTGCTTCAAGCTGGGAGATCATTGCCAATACAGAGTGCTGCTCTATGGTCTCACCACTGCCCCTGGGTGTTCATAAAGTGCATGGCAGTCATAGCAGCGCGGCTCACACTGCAGGGGATTAAGGTCTTCCATACCTGGACAGGTGGGTCCTAATCACTCCCATTAAAGCATTGTTAGTTTAGGACAGGGAGACCTTACTCAAGTTGTGCAGTTCTTCGAGATTATCAGTTACCAGTAGTAGTCTTCACCCAGTTCAGATATTAGAATTCATAGGTTGTCACTTGGACACAGTTTCCCAGATTGAAAAGCTTCCAGAATTGAGTTTTCAGTCTCTGCAGACTTTTTGCTTTCTTACAAAAAACCTCCAGACTCTCTTCTTCTGAAGCTCTTTGGGCACATGGCAGTTTCTGTCTAATCCCACTAGCCAGCTATCACATGAGGACTGCGCAGTGGACTCTGGTAGCACAGTGGTCTTGTATAACACATTCACTGGAGTTTCCCATAATTGTGACAACTGTATGTCAGTCAGGTCAGGTGGTTGCTGGAGTCTCCTTTGGTATCCAGTGGGAGACAGTTTGTCCCCCATGCCCCCTTGGCACAGTCATGACATATGCCTTTTTTTCTTGGGTGGGGAGGTGACATTACGAAGGGGGGGGGGGAGTTCAAGGGACCTGTTCCTCTTCCTCTGTTAATCTTCACAGCAGTGTCTTGGAGATGAGGGCAGTCCTGGCATTGCAAGCTTTTTTGGACGTTCTGTCAAGGTTATGGTCTTAGACCAGACTGACAATGTCTGTTTGGTATCTGGACAAACAGAATGAACATGATCTTACCCCTCTATTGGCATGCCATGAGGATCTGGCAAGGAGTGATTAGGCTTTGTTCCCCTTTCTTTGTCTTTTTCTGAAGCACAACCCCCCACCCATCCACCTTAGGTGCTGGATTCCGTTCTGGATCTCCTCTCCTATCTTGCTGGTCTGGTTCCACCTAATCTCCAGACTCTAAAGCTAACCACATGGTTACTTCAATTCACCTGATGGCCAGAAATTCCATCCTTTCCAGTGATGTGGCCCCACTATGACCAGTGTTTGCTTACACCCGTATCTGTTCTCTCTGCAAAACTGTTGGCCTCATAACTTCATTTTATTTAGTTTTGCAAGTGCATCTTGTTAAGCTTTTCCTGTTGGCTGTTTGTTATTACAGTTAGTTTTGAGATGACCCCATGTTTTGTAAGAACATTCTTTCACATGTGTTCATTTGTTGATACCTGGTTTATTTGAAAGTCACAAGGGAGCCAAAGCTTGTATATCCACTAGGTGGACATGTGACAGACTAATCCTGGATAAGACGCAGGATATATGTGCACACAGTTTTATTATCCTTGAGACAGAGCCATTGTCCTGAAAGACTTTCATCTTCCCACACGCATATATGGTAGCACATTTTGTAAGGAAGTGTGAAACATTTCTGTGTTAAGCTAGACATTGATCCACCTAGAGCTCTGAAAAGGAACATTTTTACATGTGCCAGAAGTGCTTTAAATTGAACAGTTAAAATAGCTTATTTTGCTCTAAGTATTTTGTCATATGTTAAGTAATTTAATAAAGATACTTGATTTTTTCATATTAAATATATAATTGGCATACTTTGTTTCTAAGCTGTGTGTACAGTGTGCATTTGATGTGTTGTAAGCACAGTGCACTGAATGTAGCCCACCTAATCTGCCACAGCATTTTTATCTGGTACAACAGCCCCTAAAATGCAAGCATGTTTATAGAACTACATTTGAGACTGCTCCTACATCATACTCTCAGGCTTGTGGTAGAGGTGGGTAGGAATATTTCCTACATTGGTCACCTACATAAAAAAATTGCAGGTACATCACAACAGGTTTTCCCTTGAAATTCCAAGGACTTCAGTTGTGTTATTTGGAGTAATGGAACTATACAGGTATTAATAAAGAGAAATGTTCAAAGTACAAGGTTGAAGTGCCTGGGAATGTTCCCTTTCATCTGAAGTGCATTTATCTGAATTAGCTTTCTTTTTGAATTGCAGTTTTGTGTAATGGGTTTTAAGCAGAAATTTGAAGTCCTGCATATGTGATAGGGAGGTAACATCCACAAATATTTTTTTCATATAGGAGCCATCCACTTCAAAGCAGGACGAGTTAATTAAAATTCTTAGGTGAGCATGCTCATCTGTAGATGTCCTTCAAGGATGCATCTGCAGTCATCACATATGGGTTGTCCTGCCTCAGGCAGCCCTTCGGTCGGCTGGATTCCAAAGTCTGGGTCTGGCCTCAGCTGATGTCGCACATTCCCCGACGTCAGAGCGTCTGGGGTATAAAAGCATCAGCCGACGCCATTTTCCTCAGTCTTTCTTGCCGCGTGGTGCCCGAAGCAGAAGCAGTTCGCAAGTGCCGGTCGGCCAGCTCCTGTGATTCAGCTACCGAAGACTTCGAAAAAGCTAAGTACCCCGTTGGGGACTCTTTCTTGCCTCAGCCGATGTCAGATAAAGTTAGTAATTGTTTAACTTGTGGGAAACAAATACCTCATAAGGATTTCCACTCTTACTGCCTCCCCTGCCTAGGCTCAGACCACGACGTCTCAACCTGTTCAGCCTGTGCTTCCTTCAACCGACGAACTCTTAGACATCGGTCGGAGTTTGCAGAGGAATTCTTTGGGGCTAGTTTTGCTTACAAGATGCCGTCGGAGACTCCGACTTCGCATTTAGTTAAGAAACGGAAGGACAAGGACCGACACACGCAGGCCGTTGTTTCGGCTGAAACCACGGTCAGGCCTACCGCGAGTGTCTCGGTCTCGGCTGAAACAGAGTCCTTGGTACTTCCTATTACCGAAACCGCACAACCGACTACCTCGGCTCCGGAGGCCCCGGCTGAGTCGGTTATTGAATTACCCACTGAAATTGGTGTCCAGGAACCTCCCGACACGATTCCTTTAGACAAATCTACTCCTGCACGTGGTGCAGCCAGACCTTCTGCATCCATGTCCATTAAGGCTTTCTCTAGGGCTAAAGCTGCTAAACTTTCTAAAGCTTTGCCTCCCAAGGTTACCTCTCAGAGACCCTCTACTGGCTCACAGATTCTTAGCTTAGCAGAGGACCTTATCTCCTTAATTAGAGGTTCTGAACCTCATCCGGACAGGGGCTCGCAACCACCTCCAGACAAAAGGCCCAGGGTTGAGCCCTCTGACCCCTACTCCTCAGATGAGTCCTCTGATGGCTCTACTCTGTGAGACCACCAGGAGGAGCATTATTCGGCCTACGAGGATTCTGATGCTGAAGAATCTATTCCCTCGGCCTCCCCTCCTGAAGAGTTTTCCTTTGGAGAGACATTACACTCTGAGAGAACATTTTCATTGGCAGGGTCAGGAATTCTCTGATTCTAGAAAGAGATTAAGGACCTTTTTACATTTACCTCAGCATAGGCCTTTAGCTATACCTCCTGTTTTGAATGTCATTGATGATGTGTACTCTGATGCTAGTACAACCCCTGACTCTCTCCCTCCGGCTCCTGCCAAACCTGATAGGTACTACAGGGTCCCGGACTCGCATCTACATCTGTACAAGGCCCACTCTGCTGATCCAGAAACTATTTCCCAGGGCCCAAAAGGGGTTGCAGCTGCCACTGCTAGAAATCCTCTACCCTCTGAAAGGGAGTCCAGAGCTTTAGAGAGATGTGGTAAAAAAGTGTGTACTTCTGCAACTCTTTCCATGAGGGCATTAAATTGTCAATTTCATATGATACAGTACCAAGAGTATTTGTTAGATGAATTGCATAAGAAACTGTCTTCTTCTGAACCCCTTGATCGCAAATCCCTTCTGGATCTGGTACATAACTCCCAGCAGGTTCGTAACCATTTCTTGCAGTGTGGTTATGATGCATTGGATGCTTCATGTAGGTCAGCTATGACAGGTGCAGTCATACGTAGGCATGCCTGGCTGAAGGAACAATCTCTGCCGGACCATGTTAAGGCTAAGCTTTTGGATGCTCCTATGGAAAAGCAAAAATTATTTGGTTCCACGGCTCAAGAGGTCTTAAAGAAATTTGAAGAAAAGGCAAAATCTGTGCAAACAGTCAAAGACTTTCTGCAAGTCCAACCACCGAGATTCAGCAGAAATTGGCCTACTAAGAATTGGTCCTTTCTGGACTCAGACAGATCTCAGAGAGGCAGGAATAGGCGTGCCAGAGGTAGAGGGCAAGCTAGAGGCTCCTACAGAGGCCGTCAATGGCAGCCTCCCAACCAGAGAGGTAGTGCAGGAACTACAACTGCTACACCAGGACAGACTCAATGACTTTGTTTTGACTCTGCCGACCAGGGCTCAATTAGAAGCACCTTTGGGTGGAAAGCTTTCTTTATTTTCAAAAAATTGGCACAGCATTACAAGGGACACATGGACACTGCAAATAATAGACAAAGGATACAGGTTCCATTTCCACACATTGCCAAAAAGAAAAGGCATGCCAGACCTGCCACCAAATCAGAGGGCAGAGTCTTTGAAACAAATTTCCAGCTTAATACAAATGAAAGCTATAGAAAAGGTACCTCTTTCAGAACAAGGCCATGGATTTTACTCCAGATTATTCCTTGTTCCAAGAAAAGAAAATCAATGGAGGCCTATTCTCGACTTGTCCACACTGAATACTTACCTCATTGTGCCAAAATTCAAAATGCTGACTCTACAGCAACTCCTTCCCATGCTGGGCAAGGGGTCTTGGCTGGTGACTCTAGACCTCAAGGAGGCATACCTGCATGTCCCTATCAGACAAAGTTGCAGAAGACACCTCAGATTTCCTGCAGGGTCAGAGCATTATCAATTCTCAGCATTGCCCTTTGGCTTATCTACTGCGCCCAGAGTGTTCACGAAATGCCTGGCATCAGTAATTGCACACTGCAGACTTCAGGGGATTCAAATTTACCCATATCTGGACGACTGCCTTATACAAGCGGACAACAAGACAAAAATAATAAAGGATTTGGCCTATGTCATACAACTGCTGCAAGCCTTGGGATACACAGTCAACATACAGAAGTCAAGACTAGTGCCATCCCAAAGGGTGACATTTTTGGGTGCAGAACTGGACACAATAACTCAGATGGCTTTTCTCACAGAAGAAAAACAAAAGCAACTTCCAGTCTACTTCATGGCATTGACCAGACAAACTCAGCTTACTGCAAGGAAAGTCCTGCAGGCCCTGGGTTACATGGCATCCTGCATAATCTTGATCCCACATGCCAGGCTGCATATGAGAAAATTACAATGGTACCTAAGGAATGTATGGTCTCAACACAGACACAGTCTAGAAACCATGATAACAATCATTCCATGCCTGAAAAAAGAATTCCTGTGGTGGGCTCAGGCCTGCCAGACCAACAGAGGGTTGCCTTTCCACAAACCACAACCAAGGCAGACCATCACCACAGACGCCTCAGACCTAGGCTGGGGGGCACACATGGAAGACAAGTGTATCCAAGGCCTATGGTCCCAAGACCAGCTGAATCTACACAAATCTAAAGGAGATGCTGGCAGTGAAGCATGCAATCGAGGCATTCAAATCATTCCTCCAGCAAGGACACCTGCTGATAAGGACGGACAATACCACAGTCATGTGGTACATCAACAAACAGGGAGGCACACATTCCTACCCTCTATGCCAGATGGCAAATGAACCTGTGGAACCTAGGCCTGAATCTCAACATTCAACTGCAGGCCAGGTTCGTACCGGGAAAAGAGAATTCACTAGCAGACAGCTTAAGCAGAACTACCACGGATGTTCACGAATGGATGCTGCATCCAGACATCTTCAAAAACATAACAAAGAAATGGGGAATGCCAGAGATAGACCTGTTCGCCTCCCCACTCAACCACCAACTGAAGAAATTCTGCTCAAGAGAATACCACCCACAAGCCTGGAGGGTGGACTCCCTTTCTTTCAGCTGGAAGGCCCTGACAGTTTATGCCTTTCCACCTCTCCCACTGATGTACAAAGTTCTACTGAAGATCAGGGAGGAACAGCCAAAGGTAATTCTGATAGCTCCAGACTGGCCAAGGCAGCATTGGTACCCGCTACTGAGAAGCATGTCTCGGACAAACTCATGGCCTCTACCTCTATGGCCTTTACTTCTGACGCAGAACAACTATAAGACACTGCATCCAAACTTGAAAACGCTGCAGCTAACTGCCTGGAAAATTGCATAAAACAAAACCAATCTGATTTATCTCAGAGGGTCAAGGACATTATCCTGGAGGCTCGCAGACCATCCACAAGGAAAACTTAATCAGCCAAATGGAAGAGATTCCTCATTTGGAGTGCATCAAAGGGAACAAATGTCACACTGGCAAACCTAGCACACATCCTAGAATACTTAGCAGAACTGTTCCACAATGGCCTGTCCTATTCTTCCATTAAGATTCATGCTTCAGCAATTTCAGCAGAGTACAACATGGATCCTCCTATCTTCTCTCACCCTCTCCTCAGACAATTTTTAAGAGGGATCAAAAATGTAAAACCTCCAAGGAAACCACCTCTGCCTACATGGGATCTCAATTTTGTGCTGGAAAAATTAACACTTCCCCCTTTTGAACCAGCAGCATCAGCAGGCTTACAGTTCTTATCTTGGAAAACTGCCTTCCTTCTAGCAATCACTTCAGCAAGAAGGGTATCCGAGTTACAGGTGTTAATGGCAGTACAGCCTTTCCTTGTCTTTCACCAGGATAGAGTGTCTCTGAGAACCAATCCTACTTTCATGCCAAAGGTGATATCCAGGGTATCCTTGAACCAAGCTATTCATTTACCTACGTTCTTCCCTAACCCACAGAACAGGGGGGAAAAACTACTGCACACCTTGGATGTACACAGACAACTGCGCTACTATCTGGACAGAACTAAGACCAGCAGAAAAACTGACCAGCTTCTGGTAGCATATGCAACAGGAGTGCAAGGAAAAGCAATTTCCAAACAGACAATTTCAAAATGGATAGGAAATTGCATTAGATTCTGCTACTCTTTTCATGGAAAGACAACTCCTGAAAATATTAGGCCTCACTCCACAAGAGCTACAGCCACCACTACAGCTTTCCTACGAGGAGTGGCTACCAAAGACATTTTAGAAGCTGCTACTTGGAGCTCCGTGCATACATTTGCCAAGCATTACAATCTTCCTTTATACTCCAGATCTCGAGCAGGTTTTGCAACTGCAGTTTTACGAGGGATCTTAACTACATCATCATTATCTTAGTGCCTCCTCCCCCAGTTTGGCTATGGTATTCTACCCATATGTTATGACTGCAGATGCATCCTTGAAGGACATAGTACAGTTTTGTACCTACCATAAATGTAGATGTCCGATAGGTATGCATCTGCAGTCAGGATTACCCACCATCCTTCCCCTCTGTGGTATTCCTAGGGTACTTACCCCCTCTCTTAGCTAGCTGGGGGAATCTATTATGGTGTATTTGTATGTATATATGTATATATACTTTTTGCTTTCTACTGTTTGGAATTTTCTACGTTTATCCAAATTTAGCCTTCCTAGAGGGCACCTGGCATCTGGGGCAAGAAACACTGAGGAAAATGGCGTCGGCTGATGCCTTTATACCCCAGGAGCTATGACGTCGGGTGAAGTGCGACATCAGCCGAGGCCAGACCCAGACTTTGGAATCCGGCCGACCGAAGGGCTGCCTGAGGCAGGACAACCCATATGTTATGACTGCAGATGCATACCTATCGGACATCTACATTTATGGTAGGTACAAAACTGTACTTTGTATCTACCCTTAATATACCATGTTTTATTCTTTATTACAACATAATCCGCACACAAGATGTCTGTACAAAACTTGCATGAACCACAATTTAAGCATACCTTTCTTTATACATCCTTGTTTCTTTTAAATGATGATTCAAGCATATTTTTTTTCATATTAATGTGCTTCCTATAGATGATCAGTGGCCCTTTAGAACAATTCTCAAGTCTGTGTGGTCATACACTAATGCCCAATATTTATTCAACATCCAGATTATGAATTTAGAGTCTAACAAAAAGGTCATAATAAAACTACAGGTATATGGAATTTCATTACCAGTTGCCCCAGGGTCCTTATTGTCAGAAAAGTTACATACTGGTCCTAGTCTAGAAAGTCAAACATATAATAGAGTAAAAATTAGACCTCTTACAAATCACTTCATAAAGTTAAAGGTCTCTGAGTAACCCTTCTTCAAGAACATGTTGTTAAATGTCTTACATTCTTCAACAAAGTCATCAAAAATTGTAACCATACGTGCCAGTCTGACAAACTGACCCTTTTTGTTTTGCGGGGTAGGGGCTTGAGTTAATAAAGGAAAGAGTTGGAGTAAGTGGGTTTTTGAAAGATCTTAGCTGTACATTTTTTGTCCTATCCTTCAATAAATTTACATCCAGATATGAAGGTGTTTTCTCCTACTTTGTACGTGAATTGTAGAAAATCTGTGGTCCGATTAATGGATTCTATAATATTGTAAATCTTATCCACACCATCCTTCCTAACAATAAATTTATCATCCGGGTACCTTATATAGCGGTGCCAGGAATCCCTGAAGCCATTGCTAAAATTTTTTTTTTCTCCCATTCTTCTGTCACCATATTAGCATAAAGGGACCCACAGACCGAGTCCATGGCTACACCCTTCTGTAGCAGAAAAAAATGGTTCTCTGGCACTATAAAATTGTTATGCAGGACTGTCCAAAATTTGAGTGTATAGGTTAACTCGGTCTTGAGATAGTTCAGTTAAATCATGTAAGAACTCTGTAAACCATGTTAGCCCTGTGTCATGTGGAATAACTGTATAGAGGCCTCTGACATCTATCGTTAGAAAAAATTTAGATTCATTAAAAGTAAGGATCTGAAGTAGTTAACTTTATTTGATCAGCAACCTGTGGGTATCTGATCCGACCCCGGATCCGAGCCGGTAGCTTTCCAAGCTAAAGATCCGAGCTCTCAGCTCTTCCCCCTTACCCATAATACCCTGCTACCTCCCTCCAGACATCAGATCTCATTTGCCGCGGCTTCTAAAGCATAAGGGATGAGCTCTTAGCGTTTTAGTTGAGAGGAATTTAGGAGTATTTTTGTTAGAAAAATAGCGATTTCGGTGTGTGTATAGTAGATCAATAGTTTAGTTAAACCATTTTTTAGTTGTATTTAGTAGTAAATTATTGATGTTCTTCGTCTCACATTGCTGCAGTCATAACCTGTGGGTAGTCCGCTGTCCTCGGTCGGCCCGAATACCAAAGTGTTAGGCTGGCGTCGGTCATGGTCGCTCAGAGCTGACGTCAGTACGCAGTAGTACTTAAGCGCATGACCGACGCCATATCCTCAGTCTTTCTTGCCGCATGGTCCGAAGCAGAAGCAGCGTTTGTAAGTGCCGTTCGGCGTTCTGAAATTTTCACTTTTCGAGTTTCAGACCGAAGACCAAGTTGGGCTAAGTACCCCTTGGGGAATATTTTTGTTTTTTCTTGCCTCAGTTAATCCGGATGTCAGAAAAAGTTAATAATTGTATTTCTTGTGGGAAACCTCATAGGGACTATCACTCTCTCTCTATTCCTTGCTTGGGGCCTGAGCACGACGTAGTCGGGTGTCGCTTTTGCGCTAGATTTAATAAGCGCACCATAAAACGCAGATTAGACTGTGCTAGGCTTGTTTTCGGTAAGCGGTGTAACTACAACATGCCGTCGGATCCTCCGATGCCCGCTACCGCAAAAAAGCGAAAAGATAAATCGTTAAAGTCTAAACAGAATGAGTCGTCCGTTGCGGACGCCGGTTCTATGGAATCTACGGTTGAATCTGTGGATCCAGCCGAGGTCTCGGCGGAATCACAGGGGGAACCTTTACTATTACAGGAGTTGGCCTCTCGGGAGTTAGGTCAGGCCGAGGGGGCTTCTCAAGTTTCTGTGGTTCCATCCTTACAAAAGGTTATTAGGCCTTCTACTTCTGTCACTAAAGGCCCTGCTAAAGCTAGACCTGGTCTTTCTGGTACAGGCATCAACCCTAGTTCTTCGGGCTCTGTTCCTAAAAAACATATGTTAAAAATGGCAGAGGATTTGATTACTTTAATCAGGGGTTCTATGCCCCCTCCAGAGAAGAGGCCTAGGGTGGAGACAGATTTAGAGGGTTTGGAGCATTCCTCAGATTACTCTGAGTCTTCAGCTGAGGATATTCAGGATTTTCCTCCCTATTCTGATTCGGATGCAGAGGATTCCTGTCCTTCTGCTTCTCCTCCAGAGGATTTTTCTTTTTCTGAAACCTTGCACTCCATGAGGGAGCATTTCAAGTGGGAAGGTCAGGATTTCTCAGATTCTCGTAAGAGGCTTAGGGAATTTTTGTTTTGCCACAACATAGACCTTGGCTATTCCCCTGTTTTAGATGTTGTTCAGGATGTTTTTTCTGAAGCTTCCCTTAATCCTGATTCTTTACCACCTGCCCCTGTCAAGCCAGACAGGTATTACAGAGTTCCAGAGGCACATAAATATTTGTATAAGAGTCCTAGAGCTGACCCGGAAACTATTATTCGAGGGCCTAAGGGTGTCAGGGCTTCTGTAGTTAAGAATCCAGTTCCTCTGGATAAAGATTCTAGAGCTTTGGATAGGTGGGGTAAAAAAGTGTATACCTCCTCCACGCTAGCTATGAGGGCTTTAAATTGCCAGTTTCATATGCTGAAATATCAGAACTTTCTGTTAGGTCAGTTGAAATCTAAGGTAGATGCTTTAGCTGAGGGTATAGAGTGTAAGGAATTGCAGGACTTAGTTCATGCCTCATATCAAGTTGGTAAGCATTCCTTGCAGTGTGGCTTCGATGCTCTTCAGGCTTCTTCCAGGGTGGCTGCTACTGGTTCAGTTATTCGTAGGCATGCCTGGCTTAAGGATCAAAATTTGTCAGAGCATGTTAAAGCTCGAATTTTGGATGCTCCTCTTCAATCTGAAGTTCTTTTTGGTTCTCCTGTGGAGTCAGTTTTGAAAAAGATGGAAGACAAAGCTAAGTCTATGCAAACGGTTAAGGAATTTTTGCAAGTGCAGCCCCCTAAGTTTAGCAGGAATTGGCCTGCAAGAGGATGGTCTTACCCTTCTTCCGATTTTCAGTCTAGGGGCAGGTCTAGACGTGGTAGGGGCAGAGCTCACGCTCAGGGTTCTTTCAGACCTAGGACTTGGAGTTCTCCTGCTCAATCTTCTGGGGAGGGCAGGGGTCAGACTTTTCGTAAACAGACCCAATGACCTGTATCTCCAGCTGCCAGATCCTGTCTGGCAGCTCCTCTAGGAGGAAAGTTGGCACTTTTCAAACTGAATTGGCATTTGGTCACCCAGGACAAATGGGTGTTGGACATAATAAATCAAGGCTACAAGTTTTATTTTCACACTTTTCCTCCTTTCAAAGGCATGCCAGATGTTCCTCCTCAGCAAAGGCTGGAGGCTCACAAACAAATTTCTTTGCTTTTGCAAATGGGGGCAATCCAGGTGGTACCTCCGTCAGAAGTAGGCCTAGGGTTTTATTCTCGCCTATTCCTTGTGCCAAAGAAAGGAAACACTTGGAGGCCAATTCTGGATTTGTCCATTCTCAATACATACCTAGACATTCCAAAGTTCAAGATGTTAACTTTACAGCAACTTCTGCCTCTGCTAGGCAAAGATCACTGGATGGTAACTCTGGATCTCAAAGAGGCTTATCTTCACATTCCTATCAGGCCCAGCTGCAGGAGATTCCTGCATTTTCGGGCTGGTACTTTTCATTATCAGTTCTCTGCATTGCCCTTTGGCTTATCTACTGCGCCCAGGGTGTTCCCAAAGGTTCTGGCTCCTGTGATAGCTTTCTTAAGACTGAGAGGAATACAAATTTATCCTTATCTGGACGATTGCCTGATTCTTGCTCAAGACAAAGACAAGTTACTTCAACATCTACAGTATGTAATGGCAGTTTTAAGGTGCCTAGGGTATTCTGTGAACGAAACAAAATCCAGTCTAGTACCCTCTCAGGACATGTGCTTTCTGGGTGTGAGACTGAATACAGCCTCTCAGATGGCTTTTTTGACCCCGGACAAACAAAGAAATCTTCACCTATACTTCCAGCAATTATCAGTAATGTCCAGGCTGACTGCAAGGACAGTCCTTCAAGCCTTGGGGTTCATGGCATCTTGCATTCTGGTACTTCCCAATGCCAAACTGCATATGAGGAAGCTACAATGGTATCTCAAAAGTGTATGGACTCAACACTGCCACGGTTTGGACACTGTCATTCAGATAATACCTTGCATCCAGAAGGAATTCTTGTGGTGGGCTCAGGAATGTCACCTAAACAAGGGACTCTCTGTGACCCGACCAGAGGCGAGTCAGATCTTAACGACGGATGCCTCAGACCTGGCTTGGGGAGCACACTTCAATGGGAAATGGATTCAAGACACGTGGCCTCCCAGACTACAGCATTTGCATATCAACATGAAGGAGATGTTAGCAGTCCAATTTGCCCTGATGGCCTTCAAGGATCTACTTCAACCAGGACAGGTGTTGATTCAAACAGACAACACAACTGTCATGTGGTACATCAACAAGCAGGGGGGAACCCATTCTTACCCTCTTTGCAGACAAGCTATGATTTTGTGGGAGACTGCTCTGAGTTTGCACATCACTCTTCTAGCACGGTTTCTGCCAGGAGCACAGAACTCCTTAGCAGATGTATTGAGCAGACAAATTGTGGATCCCCACAAGTGGAAATTGGATCCTCACGTATTCCAACAGTTGACAGTGGCTTGGGGAACTCCAGACATAGATCTGTTCGCTTCTCCACTAAATTTCCAACTGCCAAAATTTTGCACAAAGATGTTTCACCCAAAAGCTTGGAAAGTGGATGCTCTATCTTTCAGTTGGAACAACCTTCACGTCTATGCTTTCCCTCCTCTGCCTCTCCTTCCCAAGGTACTCTTGAAAGTCAGGCAGGACAAGCCTTGCATGATTCTAATAGCACCAGATTGGCCACGTCAGCACTGGTATCCTCTGCTGAGGAGTTTAGTTCAGGAGCCTCCTTGGCCTTTGCCACCAATTCCTCACCTGTTGTCTCAGTCAAGCAATCATTTTCTCAATGTCAGGGTACAGTCCCTGCATCTGACAGCCTGGCGTATTCTGTTTTAGACCCTGGGGGGTCTCAGCTTCCTCAACAGGTTCTGAATGTCATTTTGGAAGCCAGACGGCCTAGTACTAGAAAAGTTTATGCTGATAAATGGAGGAGATTTTTTCTTTGGAGCACAACAAAGAGCTTTGATGTCTCAGTGCCTAATTTGAATTTTACACTACAGTACCTTACTGAATTACTAGACAAGGGTTTGTCTTTTTCCTCCGTGAAAGTTCATGCTGCAGCCATTTCTGCTCACTATGATTGTGACCCTCCTTTATTTTCTCACCCTTTGTTTAAACAATTTCTTAGAGGGACAAAAAACATAAGACCCCACGTAGAGCTCCTACTCCTTCCTGGGATCTCACTTTTGTGTTGGAAAAGCTTACTTTACCTCCTTTTGAACCTGCAGCTACATATGAGTTGAAGTTTTTGTCCTGGAAGACTGCTTTTTTGTTGGCCATTACGTCTGCTAGGAATGTATCTGAATTACAGGCTCTCATGGCAGTTGAACCCTTCCTGATATTCCATAAGGATAGGGTGTCCTTGCGTACTAACCCTACTTTTATGCCCAAAGTTATTTCTAATGTGGCCTTAAACCAGTCTATTCATTTGCCTACTTTTTATGCTGATCCCCAAAATAAAGGGGAAAAAGTCTTGCATTCTTTGGATATTCACAGGCAGTTACGCTATTATTTGAGCAGAACTAAAGAATTCAGGCAGACTCAACAGTTATTTATTTCTTTTGCTTTGGGTTCACAAGGGAAGGCTGTTTCAAAGCAAACTATTTCTAAGTGGATTGGCCATTGTATTGCTTTTTGTTGTTCTCATCATGGAAAGGATGTTCCTGCTGGGATCAGACCTCATTCCACTAGGGCTACCGCCACATCTACTGCCTTTTTAAGGGGGGTAGCTACTAAGGATATTTTGGAGGCAGCTACTTGGAGTTCAGTGCACACTTTTACTAAACATTACCATCTCCCTCTTTATTTTAAGTCTAGGGCTGGGTTTGCCACTGCAGTTTTACAGGGCATGTTGGCAGCTCCTACTGCTTTTTAGTTTGCCAGCCTCCCTTTACCTTTGCTTTGGGATTCTACTCACAGGTTATGACTCATCAATGTGAGACGAAGAACATAGTACAGTTTTGTACCTACCATAAATGTAGATGTTCGAGGATCCACATTGCTGCAGTCCAATTTTCCCTCCCTCCTTCCCCTCTATAGTTTGGGGTTGCTGTGTTTCTTTTGGGATAATTATTATTTTATCTATGTTGGTTGTTGGGTATTTTCTATTTTGGCTATGGCCTTTCCTTTTTAGGCCTTCTGACATCTGGGGCAAGAAAGACTGAGGATATGGTGTCGGTCATGCGCTTAAGTACTACTGCGTACTGACGTCAGCTCTGAGCGACCATGACCGACGCCAGCCTAACACTTTGGTATTCGGGCCGACCGAGGACAGCGGACTACCCACAGGTTATGACTGCAGCAATGTGGATCCTCGAACATCTACATTTATGGTAGGTACAAAACTGTACTTTGTTTTCCCTTCCCCTTACTGTGTGTGTTAGGGCATGTGCTTGAGTGTGATGGCCGAGGGCCCTAAGGCCATTTTTTCAAAATGTGCTGAGTGTGGTCATAAGCTGTCCCCAGGGGATGGGCCACACTCCGTGCAGTCACTGCCTGGGGGTAGCCCACTTAACATCGGGCTGCCAGATTTGTGCGGCCTTTAACCCCCAGGCTATGAGGGACAGGAGTAACAAGCTAATCCTGGTGGGACTCTTGCCCCCGGATTCTTCTTCCTCCTCTCCCTCAGTGGCGCCAGTTGTTATTGCGACTGTCCAGCCTTCAGCTCCCCTGGTTGGGACTCAACCTCCCGCTGCTTCCCAGGGAGAGGGGGACTCTCTTAGTAAAAAGAAGAGACCCAGAGAGAAGGAAAAGGGGAGGGATAGGCACAAGAGCCATAAGCGGCGGGCCGGATCAGTCCCTTCGGCTCCGCCGGCTAAATTGACTTGTTCCCCCGTGAGGATTTCCAGGTCTTCCCCCTCTCGGCTCCATTCTCCACGCTTCTCTTCGGAGGAGGAGGCCCGGTCACCTTCGAGGTCGTCCAGGCGGCCTTCCCGGCCTGCCTCGACTACTTCTTTCAAGTCTACCAGGAGTCCGACGCAGATATGGACCGGATGATGCGTCGATTCCTGCAGGCCCAGATGCAGATGGGAGTGCTCCTGCCTCCCCCCCCCCACTCCGGGAGGGAGCTCGGCCCCTTTTCTTTGCACCCATTGCTCCTTCTCCGTTCCACTATCGGGTTCCCGAGCCGGGGAGTTGGCGCCGATAGTAGTTCCTACTTCGACGCCAGCCTTACCCTCGAGTTTATCGGGTCATCTTTCGGAATCCGAGCTCTCTGGGCCGAGAGCCAAGCTTTGAATCCACAGGGGTGAGTGTGTCTTCGGCTCCGTTGCTGTCGGAACACACTTCCCTTTCGGGTCCGATCTCGTCGGCTCCGACACCGGTCCTCACGTCGGAGCTGAGGGGGCTACTCTCGGAGCCAGGGGAGAGTGGTTCACCTTCGGCTTTCGACGTGGTGGAGAGGGTGCTGTCGAGGAGTTTGAAGTCCCCGGTCCATGCTACGGATCCACCCTTCACTCCCTCGCATATGGGCCTGTCTTCCATTGTCCGGCCCCAGGGACAGCCTGCGTCTGCGCCCCAGTTAGTTCCCATAGAGGAACAGGACCCCGTTGATGAGCCTTCCTCGGACAGCCCCGCCGAGGAGGTCCCTCACAAACAAAAGTGTAAGAGGAGGCACTTGGACTCCCCCGAGTCCCTCACGGAGGACACACACTTAGAGGAAGGGGGAGGTTCCCCCAGGTCACCCCCAGAGGACGTCTCCTTTGGAGACATTATGGAGATGCTGCGCATAAGAGGGGGGTGGTCATCCCAGAAACCTTCCTCGGATGAGTCTGTGTTTCTGGAGGCATTCGACGCAGGCCCATCTACCTCTTGGGTGTCCCCCCCGACTGACCCCCTGATGGACTTGATTACTACTGGGGCTTGGAAGGAACCGGACACTGTGGAGCCAATCCCTAGGAGACCAGATAGAATTCTTAGTCCCCCTTCTGACAAGCCAGCGTGGAATAAAGGTTCCCCGGTAGATGCCATGGTGGTGGCAGCTGCCACCAAGAATGAACTGGCACAAGAATGTTCCTCAGTCTATCCTCCTGATAAGGAGTCTCGGACGATGGACCGTATTGGAAAGCGGATGTTTGCTTCAGCTACCTTTTCTATAAGGGCGCTGAATTATCTGGCACACATCATTAGGCTTCAGCGGGATCTGATAAGAGTACGCTGGGTCTCCCCCAGAGTCCATGGCGGCCGAGGACAAACGTACCTTCTCAGCTCGCATGGCCACTCTAAAGTCAATATCTAACACTTCTATGTGCATTCTCTCCCATGCCACGGAGGGGGTGGCTAGAGCCAGTGGAGCAGGGGTCACCTTGCAGCGCCACGCCTGGCTCCGTCTTTGCGACTTTGCAGAACCCTTCAAGGCGTCCTTCGCGAACACTCCCTTTGACGGTTCTACGCTATTCGGCAAAACCATCTGCGGCATGCTACTCCAGAGTGAGAAAGACGGGAAGACGCTGTCTGCTGTCAGAATCCGCTTCTGTCCTCCTCAAAGGTCCTTCTCAAGGAACCAGAGAGGACAAAAGAAGATGTGGTTCTGGAAGTCTCAGCAGTCCCGTCCCGCTCCGGATCCTTCGTCCTTCAGAGGCAGAGGAGAACAAGGTGGATGCCGGCCCAGAGGGGGGCAGAAGAATTTCGGGTCGAGAGAACCCTTCTCCGACCAACCCTCGCAGCAGCCCTGAGGGGTGGCCCGACTGTCCCTCTCTGGAGGCAGTCGGGGGGCGTTTTTCGGAGCATCTAGCAAGTTGGGAGTCCATTACTACAGATCGCTGGGTGCTCCGAATAATATCCAGAGGTTACTCTATCCCCTTCCTGAATCTTCCCCCGCTAGCAAAGCGCCTCTCCGATGTCCCACCCAATCAGAGGGAGGCTGCAGCTTCAGAAATAAAGAAGTTAATAGAAAAAAGGGCCATCCAGCACGTCCCCCCAGAGCAGTCCGGGTTGGGCAATTACTCCAGGTTCTTTTTGGTGCCAAAAGAGATGGGGGACTTGAGACCAATTCTCGACCTGTCAACTTTGAACCTGTTCATTGCCAAAGAGAAATTCCGGATGGTCACTCTACAATCTATTCTCCCCCTTCTGCAGGAGAACGACTGGATGTGCTCCATAGACGTCAAGGATGCGTACTACCACATTCTCATGGACAGACTATCCAGGAGGTTTCTCCGCTTTCGGCTAGGGGCCAGTCATTATCCGTTTAGGGTTCTTCCGTTCGACCACACCGCAGCCCCCAGGGTGTTCACCAAGGTCATGGCAGTTGTGGCAGCCCGCCTGAGACTTCAGAGAATTCAGGTCTTTCCGTACCTAGACAACTGGCTCCTCACCGCCCCCACCAGGCATCTACTCTGTTCTGCCAGGGATTATTCTTTACTCTTGGCCCATCATGTAGGCATTACCATAAATTTCAGGAAGTTGTCTCTTCATCCTGTTCAAGTTCTGGATTTCATAGGGGCCAGGATAAACACGCTTCAGTCCAGGGCCTTTCTAACAGCGGACAGGTTACGCACTTTGTCACTCCATGTAATAGCGCTTCTACAGTCCCCAGCCCCACTCGCAGAATTAGTCCTGAGAGCCCTAGGATCCATGGCGGCAGCCATCAGTCTTTCACCTCTTGCTTGATTACACATGAGAGTCCTTCAGTGGACCCTTCAGGCCCAATGGTCCCTCCTCCTTCACCCATTGGATTCACCGATTCCCCTAAGCAGGGTTTGCAGGAACTCCCTTCTTTGGTGACTCCATTCCCGAGAGCTTCGGGAAGGGAGACTGTTCGTGATGCCTCAACTCCAAACCACGCTGACCACGGATGCTTCTCACCTCGGGTGGGGGGGGGGGCATTGCATGGGCAGAACCGTTCAAGGCATGTGGACCCCTGTAGAGACCGTTCTACATATGTGTTTTGGAGATGAGGGCAGTGCTTTTAGCATTGCAAGCCCTTCAAGACCTTCTTCCTCCGGGGACTATTGCAATTCAGACAGACAACATAGCGGTAGTCTGGTACATCAACAAACAGGGAGGAAACAGGTCTTACCCTCTTTGTCGAGAGGCTATGAGAGTTTGAAAATGGGCGATTTCCACCAACCGCTTTCTCATAGCAATGCACATTCCGGGTCGGTCCAACATTCTAGCAGACAAGCTGAGTGGTCTCTAAACCCCTTAGTAGCGAAACAGATCTTCCTCAGATGGGGTCAGCCTTGCTGCAATCTCTTCATGTCTCCTTCAAATGCAAAATGCAGCAAATGATTTGCTCTAATTCCCCCACCGGGGGAGAGTCCCAGAGACACTCTGGTTCATGCTTGGCCGCCCGGTCTTCTTTATGCTTATCCTCCTCTTCCGCTAATGACGAAATTTCTGCATAAAGCTCATCGGTTGGGGAGCAAAATAATCTCCATAGGCCCATTCTGGCCTCGCCAGATCTGGTTCCCATACCTGCGGTCTCGCATCATAGCTCCTCCTTGGGTCTTGGATCCCATTCCGGATCTGATCTCTCATCCTTTGGGATTGCAAACTCTGAACCTGGACGACCTCAAGCTCACGGCTTGGTTGATCCAGTTCCACTAGTGGCTAGGACTCCCGGTATCTCATCTTCTGTAAAATCTATTCTGGTAGCGGCACATAAACCTTCTGTCAGGAAGATCTACAAGAGTAAATGGAAGCGTTTTTCCATCTGGGCCAAACATAGGGATTTGGACCCTTTTACGGCTCCCATTTCAACAGTTCTTGAATTTGTCCCACATTTTCTACCAAGGGGCCAGTGCTTCTACTGTCAAGGTTCAGATGGCTGCTATTTCTCATTTCCACATCGGGGACAACCTTGGTCCCTTAGCTTCTGCTAAGATATGCAAGACCTTTTTGAAAGGCTCCTTTCTGTTAAGACCTCCGGTCAAGAATGCGGTTCCCCCATGGGACTTGACCTTAGTTCTTCAGGCGCTGAACCTGCAGCTTCCGTTGATTTAAAATTCTTATCTTGGAAAACTGCTTTCCTGATTGCAATTACTTCAGTTAGAAGAGTATCTGAACTTCAAGCCCTTTGTACAAGCCCCACGTACCTGGTCTTCCATAAGGACAGAGTATCTCTCAGGACTAATCCTTCATTCTTGCCTAAGGTAGCTTCCGAGACCAATATCAATCAAACCATCAATTTGCCTGTTTTCTTCCCCAGCTTTCAGAACAAAGGAGAATGCAGACTGCACTTGTTGGATGTGCATAGACAATTGCGATTTTACTTGGACAGGACAGCTGCTTCTCGCAAATCGGAGCAGCTTTTCGTGTCTTTCGCTAAGCTGTCCTTAGGCAAGCATATTACGAAAGTTACCTTAGCTAGATGGGTATCCCACTGCATCTTACACGCATATACAGCTTCCGGTCGGCCAGAACCCTTGGGGGTTCATGCTCACTCTACCCAATCTATGGCTACCTCTGCAGCATTTTGGTCAAGAGTTCCCTTAGATGACATCTGTTCAGCGGCTACTTGGGCCTCTTCTCATACTTTCATTTCAAATTATAAGCTGGATCTGATATCCAGAGGTAGGGCAGCCTTTGGCTCCTCAGTGCTCCGGAATATCCTTCCTTGAGGACCTCCCAGGTTTTTGGTAGCTGGGGACTCTATCCCACAGGTTGCTGATCAAATGAAGTTAACTACTTCAGATAAAGAAGTTTTGTACTCACCATAACATTCCATCTGAATAGGTAACTTCATTTGTCAGCAACCGACCCCCCCCCCTTCCCCCTAGCCTGTTTCGTGGTCATATTCATGACGGAATGTTTTCCTTCTGTCACGCATCAGGTTAGCGTTTCTCTTTCGAGTATGTTTGACTGTTGTTGGTGGATAATTTGGCAAACTCGATCTGAGGACTGGAGGGGAAGGTAGCAGGGTATTATGGGTAAGGGGGAGGAGCTGAGAGCTCGGATCTTTAGCTTGGAAAGCTGCCGGCTCGTATACGATACCCACAGGTTGCTGACAAATGAAGTTACCTACTCAGATGGAATGTTATGGTGAGTACATAACTTCTTTTTATTACATTTTTCCAAAAAATACCAATTATCTTTGCATAAGTAGTTAATATTCTCATGTACTTCTTTAAATGATGGCCTAAAAATTTCACCAAAGAAGACTTAATAGAACATCTGGCATCTGCGATGGGTCTCATAGGTGGGTTTCTCCTATCCTTGTGTACCTTCAGTATGCCAAATCATGTTGGTATGTTAGGGATTTTGATGGACAAAAAGTTATTGATTAACAGCAGTTTGTCCCTGAGTTAACATGTATGTAAAGCTGAATATATCTTGTTATAGGCAATATTAACCTCATTCTTTGACATTTGGGTGTAAGTGTCATTAAATAACACCCCATACATTTTTCCCACATACTGTATATTGCCCATTGGGACTACCCCACCTGTTCAGGTTCATTACACGGACGTTAGCCAACTTCATTTCATTTATTATATCCAACTTATTCCCAGCGATGTTGGAAACACTAGGCCCAGCTCTACTAGGTATGCTAGACCTGAGGTCCAATTCACACATCTTTTCGAAAATGTTTAATGTGGGATGCAGGGGACCAGGGTCGGTTACAAATGCTGACTAATTTTAAGTGATCATTGTTCAAATTTAAATTTGTTTTCAAAAAACATCTTTGGATTCCATTTTCTTGAATATAATTTCAAATCCATGAGAATATCCGCTAGGTGGGCTCTCCTTCTAACAACAAAAGAGAAGCCTTTTGATAAGAATTCAGCGCATGATTGTTGAGTACAGAAAGAATGTAAAAAACATTAAAATCACTAGTACAGTTAGTTGCTATACAACATTCAAGGCCTTCAAAAACATTGGTACCTTGGGTTATCTCTTCCATCCTTTCCTCCTCGGTGGCCCGACCATTCCACCTTAGGGAATTGGGGGGACTGGTTTTTGTCATTTCGGCTTGGTCAATGTCCTTTCTGGGCATGTTTGCCCTTCAGTCTCCAACTGCCAAAGTGGTGGAAAATCCAAAGGGGATTCATGTGCAGTTTGTCCACCTCGAAGTAGTTCATATTTGGGCCCTATGTTATGGTCTACTGCCATGCACTGGGTTATTCTCCTGAGGTTGTCTGTTACCTCATTCCTGTGAAGGAGGGGGTTTTGGATAGTCTTTGTCAGCATATTCAAGCCTGTCCCCTTCAATTTTCCCTTGCTGCTTCTCCTTCATTTGTTTTGAACATCTATTGAATGGTGAAAACGTCCATGTTGCACTTTTAAATTGGTCATAGCTCATGTCTTCTATTATTGCTTTAAGTGAACTGATGTCATTTATAAGTCCTTCAGTTGTTCTAGTGTTGTTTCGCCAAGAGTTGCATCGTTTCACAACTGTGCTTATCAAACAGCTGTAATAAGTCATTGTGTAAGGCAAGTCGGTTATTAAACCAGTCGGGTATTTCCAAATCTAAGTCTTTAGGGACCGTATTAGCCTTGATGGATTTTCAAGTTGAAGCTTATGAATTTTCAATAATTGATATTCAAACTCAAGACGTTCGTGTACTGTGTAGGAAGTTGCATGAACTGTGTTGGAAAATTTAAATTTTTTGTAACCATTCGAGTCTAGGAACAGTTTGGTTAGTTGAGTCATAAATATTCAAAGTGTTGCCATTATTGTCGACAGAACTCTCATTCCACGCTGACTCCTGAGCAGTCCTTGTCTTCCAGAATTAAAAATAGGGTAAAGTTCCACCGGTGCTCTCGCCTGAGAGTTAACTGGACCTACCGACAATTGTAAGCAATCCACCTTATGCAAAAGTTGTTCAACAAGTAGGGTCAGGTTGCCAACTGACAGGTGCATTTCCTCCAGATCAAAGTCAGGAAACAGAGGTTGAGATGCCTGGAACTACCTGTAGCCATGCTGTACCAAACAAAACAAAGTAATCCAAAGAAACATGAACCAGGAAAAAGAACAAAAAGCACAAATCCTCCGTAATCACTGCAAACCACTCCACATTTATTTAGAACAAGTACATAAGCGCTTTCATCTATAACTATTACTTCAGTTAACAGACAGGAAGGGAGAGACTACTATTTAAAACTTTTTGAAATCACATGACACTTTTGTGACAAAAATTTTAAAGCAACAATGCAACTAAAATGCAAGAAAAGCATTAGTATTAAAGGAAAAAATATAAATCAGTTTTTATAACAATACCAGACTGTAAAAACATTTTAAGAATATTGCACATAAATGTATAATAGTTTATTTTAAAAACTTATAAAAACTTCTAATGTTGATAAGCTTTTAATTTCAGTAAGCAAGTGATAGAGGCCCATTAAGTCCAGGGGAGATTATGTGCATTAAGATGCAATTGCCATAACTCTATCTTTCTCTAAAACTAACCCAAGCCTGGAGCATTTCTCCCTGGGCCTCTGCTGAAAATTGACTTTGTTCCAAGTCGAACTTTCCCGATTAACAAATGTTAAATAGCCACTCCCCCCGCCGGGGGGGGGGGGTTGAGATTAAGCTGATCTAACATCACAAATTTAAAACAATGCTCCAGGCATTCGCTTAAATGTTTAAGCAAGGCATTATTGGCATTTTTTGTTCTGATGGCATACAGATGTTCAGAAATTCTTTCTGTCGACATGCGTTCAGTCTTTCGTATGTAAAATGCTGAACAGTTCTGGCATAGGGCCACATAAACAACCCGTTTTGACAGAGTGTTGTCTACCATTAGTATACCAAGTTTCATTTTTTATTACATGATCCACACACAAGATGTCTTCACAAAACTTGCATGAACCAGGTGACACAGTGGTGCAGCAGTTAACATTGTCACTTCGCAGCAAAAGGTTCTCTGTTACGATTCTGTGCTGGGGTGCCTTCTGTGTGGAGTTTGCTTGTCCTCCCTGCATTCACATGGTTTTCCTCCCACATTCCAAAGACACGAGTCTGCAGTGTTTCTCCCTGGGCCTCCGCTGAAAATAGGCCCTGTCCTAGTTGGACTTTCCCATTCAACAAATGTTAAATAAAAATAAATGAACCACATTTAAACATACCTTTCTTCATACCATCCTTGTTTTTTGAAATGGCTATTCAAGCATATTTTTCATACTAATGTCCTTCTTATAGATGACCAGCATCCCTTTAAAAAATTCTTAAGTCTGTGTTGTCATATACTAATGCCCAATATTTATTCAACACCCACCTAATGAATTCGAAGTCAGACGAAAGGGACACACTAAAACTACATGTGTATGGAATTTCATTACCAGTTGCCCCAGGGTCCTTATTGTCAGAAAACACAGTTATACTGGTTCTGTCCTCTACAGTCCAATAAAATAGGATGGTAAAAGTTAGACCTCATCTTACTAATCACCTAATTTATAGAGTTGTTAAAGGTCTCTGGGTAACCCCCATCTTATAGAACATATTTAAGTATCTCACTTTCAAAGTCATCAGAAAGTGTAGCCATGCATGCCGCTCTGACAAACTGACCCTTAGCTTTTTTTTGTTTGGTGGGGTGGGAACTAGAGTAATAAAGGAAAGAATTTGAGTAAGTGGGTTTTCAAAAGATCTTGGCGTTTTTTTTTTTTTTTTGTCCCTTCAATAAATTTAAGTCCAGTTATTAAAATGTCTTTTCCTACTTCGTATACGAGTTGCAGGAAGTCAGTGGTCTGATTAATGAATGCTATAAACTCTATACGAGGTATCTGGATGATATATTTATTGTTTGGAAGGATGGTGTGGAGAAGATTTACGTGTTTATAGCATTCATTAATCAGACCACCGATTTCCAGATCCCACCCCCACCAAAAAACTGTCATTAAGGGTCAGTTTGTCAGAGCAGCATGTATGATTACACTTTCTGATGACACTATTAAATAATGTGAGGCACTTAAAAATGTGTTCTTGAAGACTGGTTACCCGAAGACTTTTATTAACACTATGAATTACTTGATTTGTAATTCCGTATACCTGTTGTAGTTTAACGACATTTTCATTAGATTCTGAATTCATTAGATGGGTATTGAATAAAAATTGGGCATTGGTATATGACAACACAGACTTGAGAGAGAATTTTTCTTAAGGGCCACTGGTCATCTATAGGAAAGACATTAATATGAAAAATATGCTTGAATAATTTGAAAGAAACAAGGATGGTATGAAGAAAAGTATGTTTAAATGTGGTTCATCCAAGTTTTGTAAGGACATCTTTTGTGCGGATCATGTTGTAATGTTTTTGTCTCTTTCGGCTTTTCCCAGATGTTCATTGTGTTACCCTGCTGCAGTCATCACACTTGGGTTATCCTGCCGTCAGGCGGTCCCGCAGTCTGCCCGAATTCCAAAATCTTGGTCCGGCGTCAGTCGCTGTCGCTTCTTCCCTGATGTCAGTGCGCCAGGGGTATACGAGGCATCCAACGCCATTTTCTTCAGTCTTTCTTGCCGCGTGGTGCCCAAAGCAGAAGCAGTTCGCAATTGCCGGTCAGCCGACACCTGAGATTTTCTAATCGAATTTCAGTCTGAAGTCTTCAAAGCGAAGTACCCCGTTGGGGAAACTTTTCTTGCCTCAGTCCCATGTCAGAAAAAGTTAACAATTGTATTTCTTGTGGGAAGCAAATGCCTCATAAGGACTTTCATTCTTATTGTATACCTTGCCTAGGCCCAGACCACGACGTCACTGGTTGTCGGTTTTGTGCTAGGTTCATTAAGTGAACTATAAAGCGACGCTTTGATTTCGCACGACACTACTTCGGGAGAAAATTTAATTACACTATGCCTTCGGAGCAACCGACTACCGGCGTGCATAAAAAACGCAAAGATAAGGACAGGCAGCCTAGCCAGACTCCAAGGCCTCGGCTGGGCTGGTCGCCGGTTCTCCGGTTTTTAGTGAGGCGCCTATGCAGCTCCTGGTGACCGCAGAATTGGAAACCCAGACCGCTTCGGATTCTCAAGCAGAGAGTTCTAGGCCGACGCAGCCATTTTCTTTAGGCCCTACTGACAACATTGCAGAAGGTGAAGCCGGTGCTGTGGAAACACCTTCAGTTTCAGAAGGTGTCTTCAGACCGACTACTCTCACCATAAAATCTTATGCTAAGCTTAAGACTCCTCTCAAACCAAAAAAGACTGCACTTCAGTCTCCAGTTCAAGGCCCCATGCCTAAGAAACAGATGCTTAAAATGGCTGAAGATTTGATTTCTTTAATCAGGGGTTCCCATCCCCCCCCCCCCCCCCCAGACAAAAGGCCTAGACAGGAGGAAGATTATGCCTCCTCTGATCAAGTGTCTCTATTTCCTCAGGCTCCTCTGAGGAACAGGATTACTCCTTTCCCCCCTTATGAAGATTCCATTCCCTCAGCTTCTCCCCCTGAAGACTATTCCTTTGGGGAAACCTTACATACCATGAGGGAACATTTCCACTGGGAGGGTCAGGATTACTCCAACTCAAAGAAAAGGCACCGAGAGTTTCTTTACTCCCCCAGCACAGACCACTTGCTATCCCTCCAGTTTTAGACATTGTGGATGATGTTTACTTAGAATCTAGTCTAAATCCAGATTCTCTGCCTCCTGCTCCAGCCAAACCAGATAGATATTATAGAGTGCCTGACTCACACAAATTCCTTTACAAAAGCCCTGTTGCTGACCCAGAGATAATCTCCCAGGGTCCCAAAGGGGCTAAAGCTTCTATGGCTAAAAATCCTGTACCCTCTGAATGGGACTCCAGGGCACTAGATAGGTGGGGGAAGAAGGTTTACACCTCAGCTACTCTAGCTATGAGAGCACTAAATTGTCAATTTCACATGCTGAAATACCAGCAATTCCTAATGTCTCAAATAAAACAAAAGATGAGCACGCATCCTTAGCAGTCTGAATTCAAGGAAATGCAGGATCTGTTGCATGCAGCTGAACAGGTGGGCAAACATACTTTACAATGTGGTTTTGATTCCTTGGAAGCTTCTTGCAGAGCAGCTGTTACTGGGTCTGTTGTACATAGGCATGCTTGGTTAAAGGAACAAACTCTGCCTAATCATGTCAAAGCAAAGTTACCAGATGCACCCTTACAGCAGGATGTCTTATTTGGGGTTAAAGCAGAAGAGGTTTTAAAGAAAATGGAGGATAAGGCAAAACCTATGCAGATGGTCAAAAATTTCTTACAGGTACAACCCCCACACTTCAGCAGAAATTGGCCAACAAAAAAATTGGTCCTTTCCAGCTTCTGACAGACCACAGAGGGGTAACACAGAGGGGTAAATACAGACGCCCAAGGGGCAGAGGACAAGCACAAATCCCTTACAAACCTTGCCAATGGGGCACTGCAACACAGAAGGGAGGAGAAGACAGGTCCCAAACTACTAGAAGACAAACACAATGACTTGCACTCAAACTGCCAAGCAAAACTCTCTTGGCAGCTCCCTTGGGAGGAAAATTAGCACTTTTTGTAGACAACTGGCGCATTGCCACAAAGGACAAATGGGTCCTAGACATTATCTCACAAGGATACAGATTCCATTTCCACACCTTGCCAAGGATAACAGGAATGCCAAACCTGCCACAAAATCAATGGCCAGAGGCTCAAAAACAAATTACAGCTCTCGTGGACATGAGAGCCATTCACCTGGTACCTACACAGGAGCAAGGCCAAGGATTTTACTCAAGGCTCTTTCTAGTCCCCAGAAAGGACAATGCTTGGAGACCCATTCTGGACCTTTCCATCCTAAACACCTTCTTGCAAGTACCCAAATTCAAGATGCTAACACTACAGCAGCTTCTTCCCATGCTGGGCAAGAAAGCTTGGCTAGTAACGTTGGACCTCAAGGAGGCATACCTGCATGTCCCTATCAGACAAAATTGCAGAAGATACCTCCGTTTCATTGCAGGTTCAACCCATTACCAATTCTCTGCACTGCCCTTTGGCTTATCTACTGCACCCAGGATCTTCACAAAATGCCTGGCACCAGTAATTACATACTGCAGACAGAGAGGAATTCAAATATACCCATACCTGGACGACTGCCTCATCCAAGCAGAAAGCAAGGACATTCTCTTACATCTGACCTTTGTAAAACACCTTCTAAGTTGCCTAGGGTACACAGTAAACGAAAAGAAATCAAAACTAGTGCCCTCACAAAATATGACATTCCTGGGTGCCAGCTTGAATACAACGGCCCAGATGGCTTATCTGACGCCAGACAAACAACTACAACTAACTCAATACTTCAAAATAATGGCAACAAAGACCCAACTCCCTGCAAGAAAAATTCTGCAGGCCTTGGGCTTCATGGCATCTTGCATACTACTAATACCATTTGCAAAACTGCATATGAGGAAATTACAATGGTACCTGAAAAGCGTATAGACTCAACACAGCCACAGCTTGGAAACAATGATACCTCTCATTCCCTGCCTTCAACAGGAGTTTCTATGGTGGTCACAGGCATGTCACCTCAACAAGGGTCAGCCTTTCACCTTACCCCCAGCCAAGTAAACTATGACAACAGATGCATCGGACTATGCCTGGGGGGCACACATGGCAGGATGGTGCGTTCAAGGCATATGGACTGCAGATCAAAGGAATCTGCACATCAGTCAAAAAGAAATGCTAGCTGTACAGAATGCTCTGACAGCCTTCAAGGCTTCTTACATCCAGGACAGCTTATAATAAGGACAGACAACACCACAGTAATGTGGTACATAAACAAACAAGGGGGTACACACTCCTACCCTCTGTGCAGGCAAGCAATGACCTTGTGGAACACAGCACTGACCTACCAAGTTCAGTTACAAGCTCAATTCCTGCCAGGAAAAAAGAACACATTGGCAGATGACCTAAGTAAGAAACATCATGGATCCCCATGAGTGGAAACTGGATCCACAAGTATTTGCAATGATAACTCAAAAATGGGGCCGCCCAGACATAGACCTGTTTGCCACCCCCCAAAACTATCAGCTATCAGAATTTTGCAGAAGGACATTTCACCATCAAGCTTGGAAAGTGGACGCACTCTCATTCAGTTAGAAAATGCTGACAGTATATGCCTTTCCTCCATTGCCCCTTCTCACAAAGGTGCTGCTGAAAGTCAGGATGGAGAGTCCCCGAATGATACTCATTGCCCCAGACTGGCCACGCCAGCACTGGTACCCACTACTAAGGAACATGGCCCAAGGCCCACCATGGATTTTACCACAAATTCCTCATCTGCTCACACAGCAAGGCAGTCAGATTCTACACAGCCAGCTCAAAACCTTAAATTTGGCTGCATGGCAAATCACCTAAGCAACCAGCCAGTTCCTCTTTCACAAGCTGTTATGGATGTCATTCTGGAGGCCAGGAGGCCCAGCACCAGGAAAGCCTATTCAGACAAATGGAAAAGGTTTTGCGCCTGGAACCAAGCTAAAGGCCAAAATACCCTTCAGCCAGACATACCTCAGATTCTGCAATATTTAACTGAGATGTTACACAAAGGACTTTTTTTCATCTATTAAAATCCACGCCTCAGCTATTTCAGCTCACTATAATACGGATCCTCCCTTATTTTCACATCCACTTCTAAGGCAATATCTCAGAGGGGCCAAAAACATTAGGTCTCCCAGGAGAGCGCCAACACCAACTTGGGACCTCAACTTTGTTCTGGAAAAACTTACGCTGCTACCTTTTCAGCCAGCTTTCTCAGCTGACTTAAAGTTTATATCATGGAAGACTGCCCTGCTGCTAGCAATTATTTCAGCCAGAAGAGTCTCAGAGCTACAGGCACTAATGGCAGTAGAGCCTTTCCTCATTTTTCATCAAGACAGAGTTTCTCTACGAACTAACCCCTCCTTTATGCCAAAGGTGGTATCCAGTGTGGCTCTAAATAAAACCATCCATTTACCCACCTTCTTTCCAAATCCACAGAACAAAGGAGAAAGACTTCTGCATTCCTTGGACATTCACAGGCAACTACGTTACTACTTGGATAAAACTAAGGTTTTCAGAAAATCTGACCAACTTTTTGTATCCTATGCTATAGCATCACAAGGAAAGCCTACCTCAAAACAGACCATTTCAAAATGGATAGGACATTGCATACGTTTTTGCTACACCCATCATGGAAAACCAGTTCCTGCTAGCATAAGGCCCCATTCCACCAGGGCAGCAGCTACATCTACAGCCTTCCTCAGGGGGTGCCAACCAAGGGTATTCTGGAAGCTGCAACTTGGAGTTCAGTACACACCTTCACCAAGCACCATCACTTATCACTTTACTCTAAGACTAGAGCTGGCTTCACCACTGCAGTTTTGCAGGGCCTTCTAGCCTCCTCTAACCCTGTTTGACTCTACCTCCCATCCTTAGCTTTAGGATTCTACCCAAGTGTGATGACTGTAGCAGGGTAACATGATGTACATAGTACAGTTTTGTACCTACCATAAATGTAGATGTTCGAGTGTATACCCTGCTGCAGTCCAGGTTACCCTCCCTGCACTTTATCCTATACTACCTCTGTGGTGTATTTGCTTGTACCTAAGGGTTTTGTTTTATTTTTATATAGCCATATATATATATATATATATATATATATATATATATATATATATTTTGCCTATCATTTGGGAGCACCTGATATCTGGGGCAAGAAAAACTGAAGAAAATGGCGTTGGATGCTTCTTGTATACCCCTGGTGCACTGACGTCAGGGAAGAAGCGACAGCAACCGACGCCGGACCAAAACTTTGGAATTCGGGCTGACTGCGGGACCGCCTGACGGCAGGATAACCCAAGTGTGATGACTGCAGCAGGGTATACACTCTAACATCTACATTTATGGTAGGTACAAAACTGTACTTTAGGGGTCGCCACAGCGGAACTCCGGTCCGCTAATGATTGGCAGTAGATTTTTACGTGCCGAGTTGCCAGCTCTGACGCACAATCTTCAACGAAGGTACATACGCCCATTCACGCCTGTCTCCACACAGAAGACACTCCAGCTGAGAATCGAACAGGACAACATCTTACTGTGAGGCGACAACGTTACCGCATCATGTTGTAATAAAAAATGAAATATGGTATCTTAATGGTAGACAACAGTTTGTGACCCTGTCAGAACTTTCAGCATTCTACATAGGAAAAATAACTCATGTTGTTACGAACCTTTGTATGCTCTCGGAAGAAAAATGGCAATGTCCTGTTTAAGCATTTAAATGAATGCCCAGAGCACTGGGGGGGGGGGGGGGTTAGTACTTTTAGAGAGAGTTGTTTTGGCAATAGAGTCTTAATGCACATAACCCCCTGGACTTTAATGGGACACTCTCCTTCACTTGCTTACTGAAATTAAAAGCCTTCTAATGTTAAGTTTTTAAAATAAGTTTTTAAAATAAACTTAGATTTATGTGCAGTATTCTTAAAATGTTTTTATAATTTGGTATTATAAAACTTGAGTTCTATATTTTTTTCCTTTTATAATAATGCCTTCATCGCATTTTAGTTGCAGTGTTGATTTAAAATTTTGCTGCAAAAAGTGTTGATTTCAAAAGGTTTTAAATAGTGTATCCCTTCCTTTGTTATCTGAAGAAGTCTAATCATTACAGATGAAAGTGCTTATGTACTTGTTCTAAGTAAATGTGCTGTGGTTTGCAGTGATCACGTAGCATTCCTGCTTTTTGCTCTTTTTCAAGCTTTGAATGGAGTTTGACAGATGCGTGCCTTAGTTGGTGGAAGTGTTGGCCTTTTGAGCTTGCCTGCCCTTAGACATTAAATTGCTTCACTGAGGGCATAAGCTAATAATGTCCTACTGCAGTTGAGTAACTGATGCCTCAGCAGCTTTTGTGGTATAGAGTAATAGAATCTTGACTGTAAACTATGTAATCCATGAATATTTATCAACTTGAGCATTTGATGGCAGTGGCAGGGAAGGATGGGCATGCCCATCCTGAAAGGTAGGAGAGATATGAAGCCAGTGTCAGAGGAGGGTAGCACTGCAGGAAGTGACCTTTGGGAGGGGGGGAGCATTTGGCCACCAAGCCGCTTTGACAGTAAATCTCATCACACATGCATGGGGAAATGCACCTGTACATGAGGGCTTAAACCAGCACTGAGAATGCTTGATGGGCCCCCAGGTAGCCCTCACCATCAGTGTAGAATAAATTGACATAGCTGGATTTTGGAGGAGTTTTTGTGGATGGCAGATGCAGCAGGAAGAAGCGCGGAGAATAAAATGGGAAACCGATGCCTCTTCCATTATCTCTGAATTTTATGGAAAAACTGACACTTGCTCTTTTTGAACCAGCATACTCAACCCTTGTTAAAGTCCTCTCTTGGAAAATAGTTTTTAGTGGCTATTTAACGGGGGGTCTCAGAAATGCAGGCTTTAGTGTGCAAAGTATCTAATATGGTCTTCTATGAAGGCAGGGTGGCGTTTAGGGCCAGTTTTAATTGCTAAAGGTGGTCCAGAAGTGGCAGTAAACCATGCCGTTCAACTTCCACAGTTTTCCAAATTTTCAGAACAAAATTAGAGAGACTCTTGCACTTATTTACTTTTTTACTGTTTGCAGCTGACCATAAACTCCTCATTCACTGGTATACAATGCCCACCTTAGCTTCCCCTAAGGTCAGCACGACCACTAGTGTTCAGTGAGAGCTGTTAGTCTCACTAAGCCACCACCTGTGATCTTTGGTGGAAGGCATTGAGTCATCTCAGTGATGCAGATAACTCATCCTTTCAGCTCATAGGATGCGGTTAAACAATATAAATGCCCTTGTTGGAATGCCAGTAAAGGCACAAGTGACCTTTAACTGCCTGGGTGACAGCCCTTCCAGATAGCGCTCATTGCCACATATTACTGGATTAATTCTCTGGTATGAGGGAATGAGTGGATAGGGTTTTGGTTAAGACTTGATGGTCTGCAAGGCAGGGGTTAAAAAGCATGTTTTAAAAAAGTAGGGTTATGGCTTGCTCCAAAAGGACAGAAGCTACTATGGTTGCCTTATTCTGGAATGTGTTATCACACAGCCTTTGTAAGGCACCTAATACATTTTTCACCTTCTCTAGGCTTCCATACTGGGCATCTTTTTCCAAGAGCAGAATCTGCTTTACCTCTGCAGTGCTGCCAAATGTGTACTTCCCCATAAGTCTGAAGTCTTAATGCTGTGTGGAATGTACACTAGTGGGAGCTTGGTTTATCTTGTGACTGTCAGAATCCCTGGTTTGCATCAGTACTGGGAACGTAGCATCTTGTGTAGCCAAGGCTCTTTTTCATCTGTAAAGTAGTAGGTAACGCTCTTTAATTGAAAATAGTGAATGTGGTCTTCACCACAGTGACTGTACCGGTCATACTTATGCCACTGCTTTCCAGTCCAAGCCTGCATTTCTATCCAGGGAAGAATGCCATAGTTCTTGCAATTTGAGGCTAGAAATGATAAGTAAGGAAATAATTTAAATGTTTACTGTTAAAGTGACTGCTAACTGAAGATTTATAGTTATTTTGGCAAATATAATAGCTTAGCTAACCAAAAACTTTGATATGATGATGTGACCCATGTAAGTAGTTAACATCTGTTTTGACAGTGACACTATGCAAACTGTTGTACATGTCTGATTCCGAACAATGGACTTGTGTTCTGCAGAAGACCGGCTGTAAGATTAATTAGTTCAAAAGAAAACTTGTTGCAATGTTTGTTCTTCACGGTGGGCATAGGGACAATGGTGTCAAATAAATATTCAGAATGGCAGAGTAGTTATGTCTGTCTTTCACAACACGTGTGCACTCCACTTTACAACTAGGCAAAACATCTGAAGTGACTGAGACACAAACTTACGTTTTAAGGATTTATCACACACAGATTTGAGTCAACTCATTTTCTTTGATGTCCAGGGAAAACAGTCTACATTGAATGAATCCTAAAAAGTGTAGCCATTCTAATTCCATTTTAGAAAGGTGACTGAAAAGTTTCTCCTTTAACATTGAGATGTGTTGTCATTGTTTGGTGTGATGCTGTAAGATGGTACCACTGTTCATGACGACACATCTCTTAATGACAGGTAAAACATGCCATTCACACTCTTGTTAACATGGGCTTTCCACACACTATCTCCAAGTTTGAGACTACTCCCTTCTGTTCAGGTTTAGTTCGCTCCATTAAATATGCTTATTACCATCATGCATAGTCTTGAAGATCTGACTTCACTGTTTTGAGAATTTTGCATCTCGCCTCAGTTTAGACACATCGTCCAAGTCCTTTCTGTGACTGAGCTAAGATATTTCTGAATGAAGCTGAAGTGCATCACATCCTACTTTTGTGAACTTAAACCTGCAAGTAGCTACACATTCAGTAGTCTTGATTTAACGAAGTTCACCATGTTAATAGCTGTGTTAAGTATGTCATACAGCACTAGTTTAATTTGATTTTTTTCACATACTTTGAATGATAGAGCATTCTTATTGCACATGATGCAGTTTTTTCCATTGACAGCTGTACTGTGTATTTCCTTTCATAGCAACAGCACCTTTTCTGCATGCAAGTGCTGTGAGCGGATTAATTTTCAGCTCTAGATTCTTCAGCCCCATAGTGCTTGATCCAATTGTATGATCTTTCACTCTCTATAGGAAAGTATTGTTCATTTAAATTTGTTTCTCAGCTGGTCCTTGTAAAGCGGACAAAGTGCCATTCCTCATAGATATCCTTTAAATTATACAGATTAAGAAAGTCATAACGTTCTGTAATTCTGTTTATCTGCATGTTCACATCTGCTGTCATTTCTTGTATCCGTTTAAGCACAGAATCATAAAGGAGTAGATTTCAGTTTTTTACTAGTCCCTGTGCCTAGTAACAAAACCTGTTAACTACTTTTTTATTGGGCTTTTCTATGTGCCACAAGATATGAGGTATTTAAGGCACATTTGGAATGGGTAATACTGTTTTTCAATTAACATTTGCTGCTTATTTTTTCAACTCCTTTTCATATAAGGAAGTTACAGGTTTATTCAAATGCAGCTTTTTAATAAGAAAATGATGGTATATTTTGCAGGGTTTCATTTGACAGTATCTCATTGCAAATCAAACACTGTGGTCTTAAATTGTGTTGTGTGCCTACACATCTAAAACCCAACCTTTAAAGTACTCATGCCTTTCTTATCTGCACTTTTATGCATCTTGGCATTCAAAATAGACTGTCCTTATTGACCCTTAACACACTGCAGATGTTCTTCATCTCACATTGCTGCAGTCCTTACACTTGGGTAGTCCGCTGTCCTCGGTCGGCCCGAATATCAAAGTATAAGGCTGACGTCGGTCAAGGCGCATTTGACTGACATCAGGACGTCAGGGTACAAATGCGCATGACCGACGTCATATCCTCAGTCTTTTTTGCCGCATGGTCCGATGCAGAAGCAGCGTTGCAAGTGCCGTTCGGCGTTCTGAAATTTTTCGAATTCGGAGTTTCAGACCGAGTCAAAGTTGGCTAAGTACCCGTTGGGAATATTTTAGTTTTTCTTGCCTCAGTGGTTTACGGATGTCAGAAAAGTGAATAACTGTATTTCTTGTGGGAAACAGATACCGCATAGAGATTATCATACTTTGTGTATTCCTTGTTTAGGGCCTGAGCACGGCGTTGTTGGGTGTCGCTCTTGTGCTAGATTTAACAAGCGCACTATAAAGAAGGTTAGATTGTGCCAGGTTAGTCTTGGGAAGTGGTGCAATTATAAAATGCCGTTGGATGCTCCGGCGCCGCTTCTTCGAAGCGCAAGGACAAAGCAGCTAAGCCTAGGCTAGAAGAACCGTCCGTACCAGGCGCCGGTTCTTTAGAGGTCTCGTGGAGCCGGTGGTTCTGCCAGAGGTTTCTTTGGAGTCCCAGGGAGAGACTTTGTTATTGCAGGATGTGGCCTCTCAGGAGGCAGGCCAGGCTGAAGGGGCTTCTCTGGTTACTGCACTCCCTCCCTTCCTAGGGTGGTTAGGCCCTCTCCTTCTGTTTCCAAGGCTTCTCCCAGGGGCAGGCCAGGTTTAGCTTCAGTTGGTGTCACCCCTAGTTCTTCAGGGACTGTGCCCAAGAAGCATATGCTTAAAATGGCAGAAGATTTGATTACTTTCATTAGAGTTACTATGCCCCGTCCTGATAAGAGACCTAGGGAGGAACCTGAGCTTGGGAGTTTTGAGCAGGCTTGGATGTTTCAGAGTCTTGACTGAAGACTTGCAGGAGTATTCTCCTTATTCTGATTCTGATGTGGATGATTCTACTCCTTCTGCTTCTCCTCCTGAGGATTTTTCTTTTCAGAGACCCTTCATTCCATGAGGGAGCATTTTAAGTGGGAAGGTCAGGACTTCTCTGATTCCAGGAAAAGGCTTAGGGAATTTTGTTTTACCCCAGCATAGGCCTTTGGGCTATACCTCCTGTTCTGGATGTGGTGGAAGATGTTTTGCAGAGGCTTCTCTTAATCCTGATTCTTTGCCTCCTGCTCCTGTTAAACCGGATAGGTATTACAGGGTGCCTGAAGCTCATAAGTATCTTTTAAGAGTCCTAGGGCGGACCCAGAAACTGTTAGTCAGGGGCCTAAAGGTGTTAAGGCTTCTGTTGTTAAAATCTGGTTCCTCCAGATAAAGAGGCCAGGGCTTTGGATAGATGGGGAAAGAAAGTTTATACTTCTTCCACCTAGCTATGAGGGCTTTGAATTGCCAGTTTCACATGTTGAAATACCAAAACTATCTCCTTTCACAATTGAAGTCTAAGGTAGATGCTCTGGCGGAAGGTATTGAGTGTAAAGAGTTACAAGATTTAGTACATGTTTCTGAACAGGTGGGTAAGCATTCTTTGCAATGTGGTTTTGATGCTGTACAGGCCTCGTCTAGGGTGGCTGCCACTGGGTCAGTTCTTCGCAGGCACGCCTGGCTGAGGGATCAGAATTTATCTGACCATGTTAAGACAAGGATTTTAGATGCTCCTTTACAATCTGATGTGGTGTTTGGTACTCCTGTTGAGTCAGTCTTAAAGAAAATGGAAGACAAGGCTAAGTCTATGCAGACTGTTAAAGATTTTTTGCAGGTTCAGCCTCGAAGTTTAGTAGAAATTGGCCTACCAAGGGGTGGACGTATCCTTCTTATGATTCCCAGTCTAGGGGTAGGTCTAGACGTGGTAGGGGCAGAGCTCAGGGCTCTTTCAGGCCTAGAACAGGGAGTTCACCTGCACAGTCTTCGGGTGAGGGCAGGGGTCAGTCCTTTCGTAAACAGACCCAATGACCTACCTTTTCAGCTGCCAGAGCCTGCTTGTCTGGCAGCACCTTTGGGAGGAAGGTTGGCACTTTTCAAGGAAAATTGGAGTTTAATTACCCAAGACAGATGGGTATTGGACATCATACACCACGGTTACAGGTTTTATTTCCATACCTTGCCTCCTTTCAAAGGCATGCCAGAAGTTCTTCCTCAGCAAAGAATAGAGGCTCACAAACAAATTTCTCTGTTGCTTCAAATAGGGGCCATACAGCCGGTCCCTATGCTAGAAGTGGGCCTAGGATTTTATTCTCGCCTGTTCCTAGTACCAAAGAAAGGGAACACGTGGAGACCAATTTTGGATTTATCTACCCTCAACACTTATCTGGACATTCCCAAGTTCAAAATGTTGACGTTACAACAGCTTTTACCTCTGCTGGGCAAAGATCATTGGATGGTAACTTTGGATCTCAAGGAGGCTTACCTTCATGTTCCTATCAGACTGAGTTGCAGGAAGTATCTGCGTTTTCGGGCTGGGACTTCTCATTATCAGTTCTCTGCATTGCCCTTTACTCTGGGCGCAGTAGATAAGCCATTCACGAAAGTTCTGGCTCCAGTGATAGCTTTCCTCAGGCTAAAAGGAATACAGATCTATCCTTATTTGGACGATTGCCTGATTCTGGCTCAAGGAAGGGACGAGCTTCTTCATCATTTGGAATATGTGATAGCAGTGCTAAGATGCCTGGGATATTCTGTGAACGAAATAAAGTCCAGTCTAGTACCCTCTCAGGACATGTGCTTTCTGGGTGTAAGACTGAATACAGCATCCCAGATGGCCTTTTTGACCCCGGACAAACAAAAGAATCTTTCCCTTTACTTTCATCAATTGTCTCATCAGTCCAGGCTGACTGCAAGGACAGTCCTTCAAGCCTTGGGGTTCATGGCATCTTGTATTCTGGTGCTTCCCAATGCCAAACTGCATATGAGGAAGTTACAATGGTATCTCAAAATGTATGGACACAGCACTGCCAGGATCTGGACACTGTCATTCAAATAATACCTTGCATTCAAAAGGAATTGTTGTGGTGGGCTCAGGAATGTCACCTAAACAAAGGACTCTCTGTGACCCGGCCAGAGGCGAGTCAGATTCTAACGACAGATGCCTCAGACAAAGCTTGGGGAGCTCATCTGAATGGAAAGTGGATACAAGACAAGTGGCCTGCCAGACTCCAACATCTACATATCAACTTGAAGGAGATGTTAGCAGTCCAGTTTGCATTAATAGCTTTCAAGGATTTACATCTTCCAGGGCAGGTGTTGATTCTAACAGACAACACAACTGTCATGTGGTACATCAACAAGCAAGGGGGAACACATTCTTATCCTCTATGCAGGCAAGCAATGATTTTGTGGGAGACTGCTCTCAGTTTACAACTAAATCTTCAGGCAAGGTTTCTGCCGGAGCACAGAACTCCTTAGCAGATGTGTTAAGCAGACAAATCATGGATCCCCACGAGTGGAAATTGGATCCTCATGTATTTCAGAAATTGACAGTGTCATGGGGAACTCCAGACATAGATCTGTTCGCTTCTCCACTAAACCACCAGCTGCCAACGTTTTGCACGAAAAGGTTTCATCCCACAGCTTGGAAAGTGGATGCTCTTTCTTTCAATTGGAGCAATCTTCATGTGTACGCCTTTCCACCTCTGCCTCTCCTCCCAAAGGTACTACTCAAGGCCAGACAGGACAAACCAAGGATGATTTTGATAGCTCCAGATTGGCCTCGACAGCATTGGTACCCATTACTGAGAAGCCTGGTGCAGGGAGCCTCCATGGCCTTTGCCTTAGATTCCACACCTGTTGTCTCAGGAGGACAGTCATTTGCTCAATGTCAAGCTTCACTCTCTTCACCTAACAGCCTGGCATATTCTGTTTTGAACCATAGTGGGTCTCACCTTCCACAGCAAGTTTTGAATGTTATTTTGGAAGCTAGAAGGCCTAGTACAAGGAAAGTGTATGCAGATAAATGGAAGAGATTTTTATTTTGGAGTGCAGCAAAGGATTTTGATGTTTCTGAGCCTAATTTAAGTGTGGCTCTTCAATATCTTACTGAGTTACTGGACAAAGGTTTGTCCTTCTCTTCTATTAAGGTTCATGCTGCAGCAATTTGCTCACTATGATTGTGACCC
This sequence comes from Protopterus annectens, assembly GCF_019279795.1. Classification (NCBI taxonomy): domain Eukaryota; kingdom Metazoa; phylum Chordata; order Ceratodontiformes; family Protopteridae; genus Protopterus; species Protopterus annectens. The sequence continues at coordinate 483,081,378 of NC_056739.1, forward strand.
ACCATTGTTTTCTCATCCTTTGTTTAAGCAATTTCTTAGAGGGGCAAAGAATATAAGACCCCACGTAGAGCTCCTACTCCTGCTTGGGATCTCAATTTTGTGTTGGAGAAACTCACTCTACAACCTTTTGAGCCTGCAGCTACTACCGAGTTGAAATATTTATCATGGAAGACTGCTTTTTTGTTGGCCATTACCTCTGCAAGAAGGGTTTCTGAGTTGCAGGCCCTTATGGCGGTTGAGCCTTTCTTAATTTTCCATAAGGATAGGGTATCTTTACGTACTAATCCTTCCTTTATGCCTAAAGTGGTTTCTAGTGTGGCTTTAAACCAGACTATTCATTTGCCTACTTTTTATGCAAATCCCCAAAATAAAGGGGAAAAGATTTTGCACACTTTAGATGTACACAGGCAGTTGCGATATTATTTGGACAGAACTAAAGGGTTCAGGCAGTCTCAGCAGTTATTTGTTTCTTTTGCTTTGAGTTCTCAGGGCAAGCCTGTGTCAAAACAAACAATTTCTAAGTGGATTGGGTTTTGCATTGCTTTCTGTTATTCCCATCATGGCAAGGAGATTCCAGCTGGGATTAGGCCTCATTCCACTAGGGCTACTGCCACTTCAACAGCTTTTTTGAGGGGGGTGGCAACTAAAGATATTTTGGAGGCAGCTACTTGGAGTTCAGTGCATACTTTCTCTAGGCATTATCACCTTCCACTTTATTCTAAATCTAGGGCTGGTTTTGCCACTGCTATTTTGCAGGGCATTTTGGCAGCTCCTGCTTCCTTATAGTTTTGCCATCCTCCCTTACCTCTGCTTTGGGATTCTACCCAAGTGTAAGGACTGCAGCAATGTGAGATGAAGAACATAGTACAGTTTTGTACCTACCATAAATGTAGATGTTCAAGATCCACATTGCTGCAGTCAATTACCCCTCCTTCCCTCTGTAGTTAGAGGCGGTTGTGTGGGTTGGGTTGTCAATATGGTGTATATTGTATATATTGTACATATTTTTAGTGCTAGGGTGGTTGGTTGGTTGTTTGCTGTCTTTTGGTTTTGACCTTTCTTTTTAGGGTCTTTTGACATCTGGGGCAAGAAAAGACTGAGGATATGACGTCGGTCATGCGTATTTGTACCCTGACGTCCTGATGTCAGTCAAATGCGCCTTGACCGACGTCAGCCTTATACTTTGATATTCGGGCCGACCGAGGACAGCGGACTACCCAAGTGTAAGGACTGCAGCAATGTGGATCTTCGAACATCTACATTTATGGTAGGTACAAAACTGTACTTTACTCCCATTTCTGCACAAAAAGCATTTCCTCCCTTCAGAGGGGATACTTGAGGTTGATTGCATAGAGTAACCTTGAAACTGGAATAGCTGATCATTTTTGATTGACTGAGATTTAGCTGAAACTTTGCCATTGTATGTCATCACCCTTTTATTTTCTACAATTCTTTGTCACCCAGCTGCTACTCACTTTCCTCTTTCCCTACAACTTAGAATTGAGGGGGCACCACATTGAGTCATGGCACCAAGCAGTAAATGAGACAGCTACTTTAGGCGATTACCTGTTGTCATAAAACCTAAGGGAAAGCTGTTCGCACTGGAAAGCGTATGAAAAGTACCAGCTGCAGAGGAACAAGATGCAGTCACGCTTTGTAGACTAAGATTCCATCTGGAGTGTTCTGAAGATCTCATCTTTGTCAGGATATAGACAATCAAAGATAACTGCATCAAAAAAGTTGCACTTCCTATCCAAAGTTTTATATAGGGAAACTAAAATAGAGTAGCATATGTAATCTTGAGTAAAGGAGGCATGGGAAAGTAGGTACACTTAATAGAGGCTCTTGTGACTCTGCTACAGACTTTCCAGGTCTGATCTGGCTAACCAGTTATCAGATGCAGGCCAGGGATGGGTGTTAGTAGCCAAGGTTGATACAGCCATAAGGAGGTTTCAAGCTTAATGTGGTAGAGAATTTCATTGATGTCTCAAATCAGTGGGGGCGGCTAGCAAATGACTAGACAACAGTGATCATGGGATTGTGCATTAGTGTGTGCATGTGTGGGAGAGGGTAAGAGCGCAGACACATTGGTGTTAACTCTTAGGGAATTAGATTTATGATGAGCCAGGAGAAGGATCAAAGTTATGGGACTTGGGATGAATGGAGGAAATAAGGTATGGGAGAAGGGCAGGTGTTAACGCTTATGGCTCTGGACAAGTGTTTGAGTAAGTGGCAAAGAAAGGAAGAGGCCAGTGTGGCTGTACAGGTAGGTGTGGCTATGTAATTGGGGGAAGAAACTTTGCATGTAAGAACTGCAACATAGAAAATGGTGCAGTAGAAGAGGTCATGACAAAGGAGGTTTGCAGAAGGGCATCAAAAGTGGTGAGGGCAGTGAAGGCACAAGGTAAAAGGGAAGTTAGGAGTGGTCAAGAGGGAGAACAGGACTTCCAGGATGGCTGCACATTGAGTGACAGCTTGACTCTAGCTCTCCCAGGGTGAAAAATGAAACTCAACAGATAAGGCCAGTAAACTTTTGTGCATAGGGGTAAATTTCAGTAACTGACTAGTAAGTGTACTGCCTGGATGCAAGGAAAAAAGAAATACAGAGCACCTGGAAAAAATCGGCTTCAAAAAGTGAGGAAGAAACACTGACTTGGAGAAAGCTCTGTAGCTGTTAAACAAAAAGCAATGCAACCTCCAGACATGACTTCCAGTAACTTACAGGAAGATACAAGGCATCTGCACACAGACCTGGCTAAAATAAAACACTGAGTGCATCAACACAAAAGGGTGGAAAAAATGGAAGAAGCTTTAAAAAAGATATTCTGACAATGTGAGAAAGCTAAAAAAAATCAGAGGTTGAATTGAAGAAAATGCCGGCTGAATGAGACTGCTCAGGAAGAGAGGTTTCAAAAAATAAAAGAATTGGGTGACAGAGCATGTAGGGAAAACCTGAGATTTTCAGCTATACAAGAGAAGCTGGAAGGAACAGACTGCACTGATTTTATGAAAGCACAAATAAGCAACCAAACTGGTATTCACAGCAGGAGTTAGTTGAAAGTGCACATCATGTGTATACAGCAAACCTGGCTATGAGAAAGCAACCTAGACATTTAATAGTAAAGATGAAATCCTAGCAGCTGAAGGCATCGATTCTGACAAGACTGTGACAGAAGGACAAAATACTAAAAGTGGGAGACAGCAGTGTGTTTATGGAAAATGATTACTCATTGTACACCAGGCAGAAGAGTAAATTCATTCCACTATTCAGGGAATGTCAAGACACAGGTGAGATTCAAACTGCTTGTACCCAACTGTCTTCAAGGTATTCTTCCCTGGAGGGACAAGATCATTTTTTGAGGAAATACAAAATTTTGTCTAGCAAACCATGAGCTGTGAAATGGAAGAAGATTCTGCATCTTGTTCTTCTGGTAATAAAGACCACAGAGAGTTTGTACCTCTGAAACCTTTTCCACTGTTTCAATGGAAAATGTTGGTGACAAGAAAAGAAGCTTGAGATTTGACTAGAAGAACCGAGTGTACATTGGAAGTGAAGCAGAGAGAGGATTTTGGAGATGAACAGCAATGAAACAAGTAACTTAATGTGGGATTATAATGCAATTTATATTTGTGAAATGTTCCAAAATAAGAAAATTTGGAAATGTTGGACTTTTCTGGAATTTGTTAGACTTGCAGGCGATTGTAAAGTATATGCCCTACTTCATGTCATTAATGTTTGGAAGAATGCTTTTTGGAGGAGAAGGGATGGGAGGAAGTTAAGTGTAAGTAAAGAAAACTTTTTCTTAACAGTACTATTTTTGTGGTGTATGGTTTCCTTTGTATGCTATAAAGTAAAGTTTTTTTCTCCGTTATTTTTAAGCGTAATGGGGATTGTAAATAGGTGCTGCTGTTCTTTCCCCCCTTTTCTCCCATCTCTCTCTCTCTCTATCTTATCTCATTTTTAAGAAATGCAGGCTCTGCAATGTATAAACAACACAGCATGACAAAAGAAAACATGCGTTCTCATTCTTGCATGGGGGGAATGACTGGTTTAAGGACCTTAGATTGATTTAGTAACAAGTTTTAAGAGAAAGCAAGTAAATGAAAAAAAGAATATTTATTATGAGTTTTTTTTCTAGAAAAATTAATTTATGCTTAGTAGCAATTCTGCACCTGGCCCTCATGTCTCCATGGAAATAAACTGACTGTCTGATTTCTCTTGTCTCCATGGAGACGCTCTGATAGAGAAATCAATTAGTCTGGTGGAGAGTGATTGGCCGGGGAAAAAAAAAGGAAAAAAGAAACTGCCTAGGAAAATGATGATCTCTGAAAGAATTCAGGGTTGTTCCCAGCTGGGAGAGCTACAAAGATAAGACAAAACCAGTTAGCAGTTAATAGACGCACAAGCTGCACCATGTGCCGTAGCATGGATAACCTTTCTTTTAGCTTAGTTCAAGTTTGTGAGTGTGGCTGTCAGTAAGTTTGGGACATTTGTTCCTGTTAGGAGGGTAAAACTTCAATATTTGAAAATGTATGTGGTTTTGTGTGTTAGTGTTAAATTAATGGGTTTTAGGGGGTATTTGGAGTTGGTTTTTGTTTGAGGGCTTTTAATAAAACAAAAACTTTGTAAGATGGGACATAGGCTCAAATGGATATGACAAGAAACAACAATATAAAAGTTCAACTTGCCAAACAGTGTATGCATGTAACACAAAAGCTGGAACAAGATATTTAACAATAAAAGGTAAAAATAATAACTTTTTAACACAATGATGCTTTCTGTGCTGTTTCGGCTTTTCCCATTAGGGGTCGGCACAGCAGAACAATGGTCAGCCGAACGAATAGCAGTGCAGTTTTATGGTGTTGAATTGCCAGCCTGGCGCCCAGTCTTGCACAGAAGGTGCACACACTCACACCTAGGGCTGATTTATTGTCCAGCCCACCTGCAACATGTCTTTGGAATGTGGGAGGAAACTGGAGTACCTGCAGGAAACCCATGTGACTGCAGGGAGGAGATGAGACTCCACACAGAAGGCATCCTAACCGGGAATCAAACCAGAGAACCTCTTGCTGTGAGGCAGCAACACTAACGGCTGCACCACCACAGCTGTGCACAGCAATGCTTTCTGTAATGTCTTTAAATGTCACTGGTGTCATAGAAATATAAAAAAGAACACTGAATTTCACTAAAAAATATAGTGTGTTACAGGAGCTAAACTTTGAAAAAACTGAACAAGTGAATTTGATAAAGGTTTTCAGGATGGTAATTCAGTGGAATATCTGGGACAAAAGGAAAGGAGTACTTTTAATTACAAGAGGTAGCTCCAATAGTGATAGAAGAGGATTAAAAATGGCAGATTTGTAGTGCTAAGAGGCTACTGGTAAGGGAGGAGGATTACACTTGCATGTATTTATATTCCACCTAAAACTGATATAATGGAGCTTATGAAAATTCTGGGAGAAATAATTTTCAGCAAGGAATATTACTTAGTAGGTGTAGACTGGAATTTGATTTGCAGTAGTGAGGATGTGTCGGGGGGGGGGGGGGGGCAGAAGGGAAGGTATACCAAAGGAGGCAAAATGTTTGAAGATATGTATTGCAGTATTTGGCACAGATGATGTGAATTTACATATTCCCCAAGATATAAAAAGTGGGGTACACTAGACAGAATTTGCGTTTCACAGGAACATGTGCAATTAATTGAAGGCCTTGATATGCACCCAATAAGTATTTCAGATCATGCGCCAATAATAAAAACACAGGGTAATGAAATAAAAATGACACTGGCACTTTCCCACCTGTCTGTTGAAAAGAGAGGAATTTAAGGAATGGGTAGTGGAGATTAATTCAGGAGCTGGTCAAGAGGATAGAAATTACTTATGAAAATGTAGCTAGGGAGCGGGGCAAAGTTAAGGTGGAGTTTAAAAATTGGGTGGAAGTAAACGAAAGGGAGCTATGGTTAAGAAGTAACTAGAATTATTTAGAGGGACTGACAAATGTTAAAGTATTGCACAATAGGGGGAATCTCACAGAACAAGAAGCATATCAACTGCAAAATGCTAAGCAAAAAATAAGGTGTTACCTCGATTGTGTACACAAATTTAGAAAGATTGCTGTTAAGCAACTGTTTTTTGATGATGACGCTATAGCACAAAACCTTTTAGCACAATGATTCAGGCAACAGAAAGTAGAAAGGGCTGTCCCCAAGGTTAGCGAGCCTATAACAAGGAAGGTAACAAGAACCTGAAGAGGTATTAGAAATATTTTGGAAGATTTATGAAAATCTGTATAAAGCAGAAAAATATTGAACTCAAGAAAATATACACATGGGAATGTTTATGGAAGAATTAAATATGCCAATGTTAGAGGCAGATGAGACTGAATTACCAACTGTTAGGATAGGAGAAAATAAGATAAAAATTGTGATGTATAACCAATCTATTGGAAAGTCCCCAGGAATAGATTGGAGGCTAGGAGAGAAAAAAACTGATAAAGATCTGGAAGGTTTTGTTTAACAGTATTTTAAGAGGAGATGAAGTGCCAACATCCTGGATGAAAAGCAGTGGTAGCTGTAATACCTAAAGGGGGTAGAGATAGTCAGATCCAGCTTCATACAGGCCCATTTTAATACTAAGCCATGGTCATAAAGTGTTCATGTTTGTAATGGCTAAAAGAATGGCCGATGTAATGCCAAAAGTGATAGACATGGATCAGTGTGGTTTTGTGGAGGTGGACAAACATTTGACAACATTGACAGTACATTGAAGATCCAGAGGTGAAGCAGAATGTAAGAAAATACCATTGTTGTTGGGGAGTCCAGATGCAGAGAAAGCATTTGACACTCATGCTAGTATATTATGTAGTTATAGAAGTGTATTAAGATGTATATTTATTACTAACTGAATCCTTATGAAATCCTTGTGTGTGTGTGGGCGTATGAATAATATATGTATAAAGTGCATATATATTATATTCAAGAATATAACTCTTGTATGAATATCGTAATCTATTAGAAATGTTTATGGGAAGTACATTTCTGTTGGATAGGTATTTCACCTCTCTGAATACGACAGTTTTTAAGTATGAAAAATGTTCTAATATTTTCACACACTCAGATCTATAAATCTCTACTTTTATATTACCACTTTTATTGTTTCAGGAATTATATATGACATTGTTCGTTGTTAATATGAATATTGTATATATTCTTAAAGGTGTTATGTAAATAGACTTGTACTATAGTAATCTTGTGATCAAAATTATAATGAATAAATGTTGAATAAAAACATACTACTAACCTCACTCATTATAAATCTAGAAAATTACCAAAATTATAAACCATTGTTGGTATGTATTTTTAAGATGTGAAATGTATAATCCAAGTATGTTATCACCTGATAATTATATTACTTACTAGTTTTACGTTTAAGTGTATATTTGAGAGGACTAACCAAAAATATACAACCAAGTTCTGAACTATCTAACTGCATCTGGATAATCATGAGGTTTAATGATGCACTTCTTAATAAACAAGCCACCTTTACTCTTTCTTTTTATTCTCTTCTTTCTCTGGTGTGTGCATGCATAAATGAATAACTTAGACATTTTAACTTAAGGCTCATGAAAAAGGGTCAATTTCCATATCCAGCAAAGAAACAAATACTTATTGTATGTATTGCTTTCATTATTATAAATAAACCTTTATTTCAATCTGAGCACACATCAGTATGCAGGACATAACAAAAATGTCTTTTGACACCCCTGCACTGGCCCAGTAATCAAGGAGCCTCAATCCTCACCACTAACACCAGTGAGGGGACGTGCACATTGGGAGGATGACAAGTACACACACAGTAAAATACACTTTCCCTTAAGAGCACACAGAGATCGCAGTCAGTCTGGGGCTGGTTTCTCCCTCTCTCTCCAGATCCCCAATAAAACTCCCCACTGGCACAGCTATAGGGTTAAGATCTCAGCCGAGTGGTCAAGCCAAAACCTCCAGCACCCACTGTCCAATCACTGCTTCATGTCCCTGCCCAAGTAGCTGACACACTCAATCTTTGAGATTTGATTTATATACAAACACACAAACACTCCTGGGGAAAGTTGGCACAGGTTTACTAGATATGCTGCCTCCTGCCCAGACTATACAGTAGTACCACCTGCCACCAACCACTACTTATCAGCTACTCTAAGGCCCTTTCCAAAGGGTGACCAGTTCTACTGTGTAATGTTACTATTATCCAAATGGTAAGTGTGTCCAAGGCTATTGGAGTGGTCTATACAGTATCACCAAATACATGCAAGTGCAAGTGTTCTAAGAGCTTAAATATCTCTAAACAAAACTAGCCACAATTAAAAGGTTTAAATATATATAATAATTAATAGAGCAAGGCAATAAACGAATACAGTGACAACAGAGTTCAGAATCACAGGAAATACTTTAAAACAACATTGCAGAACAGTCTTGCATTAATACAGAAAACCTCTACACTGATCTTAATATTTGTCTCTGAGAGAGACTATGATCCTAGTCTTACTTACAGAGCAAGGCAAATACAAGTGCTGAAGATGGATGTGTTCAGATCCAGAGACAAATAAAAAAAAAAATGCACAGACTTTCTCTCTAAGATGGTTCTTAAATTAATAGTGCAAGTACACATTACAGCTGGGTTAGCTGGATGACATCACTATCAGACACCTGCCTCTAGTTCCCAGGCTAAACAGAATTTA